>NW_028165511.1:132500-150000 GCF_964263955.1 Coregonus lavaretus | reverse complement strand
GAAGTGCACCAGTCCCTCCTGCAGCAAAGCACCCCCACAGCATGATGCTGCCACCCCCGTGCTTCACGGTTGGGATGGTGTTCTTCGGCTTGCAAGTCCCCCCTTTTTCCTCCAAACATAACGATGGTCATTATGGCCAAACAGTTCTATTTTTGTTTCATCAGACCAGAGGACATTTCTCCAAAAAGTACGATCTTTGTCCCCATGTGCAGTTGCAAACCGTAGTCTGGCTTTTTTTTACTGTGGATATAGATACTTTTGTACCGGTTTCCTCCAGCATCTTCACAAGGTCCTTTGCTGTTGTTCTGGGATTGATTTGCACTTTTGCGCACCAAAGTACGTTCATCTCTAGGAGACTGAACGCATCTCCTTCCTGAGCGGTATGACGGCTGCGTGCTCCCATGGTGTTTATACTTGCGTACTATTGTTTGTATAGATGAACGTGGTACCTTCAGGCGTTTGGAAATTGCTCCCAAGGATGAACCAGACTTGTGGAGGTCAACCATTTTTTTCTGAGGTCTTGGCTGATTTCTTTTGATTTTCCCATGATGTCAAGCAAAGAGGCACTGAGTTTGAAGGTAGGCCTTGAAATACATCTACAGGTACACCTCCAATTGACTCAAATGATGTCAGAAGCTTCTAAAGCCATGACATCATTTTCTGGAATCTTCCAAGCTGTTTAAAGGCACAGTCAACATAGTCTATTTAAACTTCTGACCCACTGGAATTGTGATACAGTAAATTTTAAGTGAAATAATCTGTCTGTAAACTATTGTTGGAAAAATGACTTGTGTCACGCACAAAGTAGATGTCCTAACCGACTTGCCAAAACTATAGTTTGTTAACAAGACATTTGTGGAGTGGTTGAAAAACAAGTTTTAATGACTCCAACCTAAGTGTATGTAAACTTCCGACTTCAACTGTACATTTAAACTGTTCTAAACCGAATACAACATAAAGCTTCACTATCTCATCCTGGAATGTCCAAGGTCAGAGGTCATCTGCCTTTTGGCCTGAAGAGCAAGAACTCCGACTTCATCAAAGAAATCAGAAATACAGACATTGTCATCCTACAAGAAACATGGTATAGAGGAGACGGACCCACTGGTTGCCCTCTAGGTTACAGAGAGCTGGTAGTCCCATCCACCAAACTACCAGGTGTGAAACAGGGAAGAGACTCAGGGGGTATGCTAATTTAGTATAGAGCAGACCTAACCCACTCTATTAAATTAGTCAAAACAGGAGCATTTTACATCTGGCTAGATGTAATTAATAAGGACGTTATCTCAACAGAGAAAATGTCCTCCTGTGTGCTACCTATATCCCCCCACTATAATCCCCATACTTTAATGAAGACAGTTTCTCCATCCTAGAGGGGGAGATCAATCATTTCCAGACCCAGGGACATGAACTAGTCTGTGGCGACCTAAATGCCAGAACTGGACAAGAACCTGACACCCTCAGCACACAGGGGGACAAACACCTACCTGGAGGTGACATCATTCCCTCCCCCATATATGCCCCCCTAGGCACAACTCTGTCGCACACTGGGTCTGTACACAGTCAATAGTAGGCTTCGAGGGGACTCCTACAGTAGGTACACCTACAGCTCATCTCTTGGCAGCAGTACTGTAGACTACTTTATCACTGACCTCAACCCAGAGTCTCTCAGAGTGTTCACAGTCAGCCCACTGACACCCCTATCAGACCACAGCAAAATCACAGTCTACTTGAACAGAGCAATACTCAATCATGAGGCATCAAAGCCATGCAAACTGCATACTATTAAGAAATGCTATAGATGGAAGGAAAGTAGTGTGGAAACCTACCAGAAAACAATTAGCCAACAACAAGTTCAATCCCTTTTAGACAACTTCCTGGACAAAACGTTTCACTGTAATAGTGAAGGTGTAAACTTGGCAGTAGAAAACCTAAACAGTATATTTGACCTCTCAGCTTCCCTATCAAATCTAAACATTTCTGTCACGCTCTGGCTCCGGGACTCTGTATGTTGAGCCAGGGTGTGTTCGTTTCTTTGTGTTCTGTTTCTTGGTTGGGTTGTTCTAGGTTGTTGTGTTTCTTTGTTTGAGTGACTCCCAATCAGAGGTAACGAGTGTCAGCTGTTGGCTCGTTGTCTCTGATTGGGAGCCATATTTAAACTGTCTGTTTTCACCTTGTGTTTGTGGGTTTTTGTTCCTAGTCAGTCATTGTCACTGTGGACTTCACGAATCGTTATTTGTTTTGTTGTTTCGCTTTAATTAAATAAAGCATCATGTTCGTGCAACACTCTGCGCTTTGGTCTATTCCTTTCCAAGACGATCGTGACAATTTCAAGCATAAAACCTAAGAAAATTAACAACAATGACAAGTTTGATGAAGAATGCAAAAACCTAAGAAAGAAATTGAGAAACCTATCCAACCAAAAACATAGAGACCCAGAAATCCTGAGCCTACGCCTTCACTATGGTGAATCACTAAAACAGTACAGAAATTCACTATGAAAAAAGAAGGAACAGCATGTCAGAAATCAGCTCAATGTGATTGAAGACTCCATAGAATCTAACCACTTCTGGGAAAATTGGAAAACACTAAACAATCAATAACACGAAGAGTTATCTATCCAAAACGGAGATGTATGGGTAAACCACTTTTCCAATCTTTTTGGCTCCATAAACAAAGAACAAACAGTATAAACATTTACATGATCAAATACAAATCTTAGAATCAACTATTAAAGACTACCAGAACCCACTGGATTCTCCAATTACATTGAATGAACTACAGGACAAAATACAAACCCTCCAACCCAAAAAGGCCTGTGGTGTTGATGGTATCCTCAATGAAATGATAAAATATACAGACCACAAATTCCAATTGGCTATACTTAAATTCTTTAAAATCATCCTCAGCTCTGGCATCTTCCTCAATATTTGGAACCAAGGACTGATCACCCCAAGCCTCAAAAGTGGAGACAAATTTGACCCCAATAACTACCGTGGGATATGCATCAACCGCAACCTTGGGAAAATCCTCTGCATTATCATTAACAGCAGACTCAATGTCCTAAGCAAATGTCAAATTTGCTTTTTACCGAATTACTGTATCACAGACCACGTATACACCCTGCACACCCTTATTGACAAACAAACGAAACAAAAGCAAAGTCTCCTCATACTTTGTAAAAAAATAAAAAAAAACTTTTGACTCAATTTGGCATGAGGGTCTGCTATACAAACTGATGGAAAGTGGTGTTGGGGGGAAAACATATATTCTAAAATCCATGAACACAAACAGTTAACAGATGGTGGTTAAAATGGCCCAAAGAAGACATAATTCTTTCCTCAGGGCCGGTCGGCGAGGCAGGTATCACGATCGTTCATGAACGGGACGGACCAAGGCGCAGCGTGATATGCCAACATGTTTATTAAAACGAATAAACACAACGACAAAACAATAAACTAACGAGACGTGACGTCCTAAGGTAACACACAACAAACCTCACATGGAACAAGATCCCACAACCCACTAGTGCCAATAGGCTGCCTAAGTATGGTCCCCAATCAGAGACAACGAGCTACAGCTGCCTCTGATTGGGAACCACACCCGGCCAAACATAGATCTAGACATACTAGATCTCAACATAGAAAATACAACATAGAAAAACACAACAAGGAAAATACACACCCTGACTCAACATTTGCAACGCCAGGGTTGTGGGTTCGATAAAATAATGTATGTGCTAACTGTAAGTCGCTCTGGATAAGAGCGTCTGCTAAATGAGCAACCTATCCAACCAGCTTGAGCAACCTATCCAACCAGAAACACAGAGACCCAGAAAACCTTTACCTTATCTTCAACATGTATATCAATGAATTTGTGAGGGCACTAGAACACTCTGAAGAACCCTGCCTCACCCTACTAGACAAATGCAGATCATCTGGTGCTTTCTGTCTCCAACCAAGGAGGGCCTACAGCAGCACCTAGATTAGGGCTGGGCGACATATCGAATTCATTCCATTCATTCGAATGTATGTTTTTGCACGATGCCTGTATCGCAAGTATCCATTTTGTTTTTTTGTTTTTTGTTTTTTAGCGTTAATGTCTGTTTTAAATAAGTGCACGTGCAAGCACTCTCTCACAGTCATTTAACTGTTGAAAAGAGAGGAAGGAATGAAGCAACACTAGAGAGAGAAAGAGGAGGTAGGTTAATAACATTAGGGGAAATATTATGAAAGGTGTGTATATATATATATATATATATATATATATATATATATATATATATATGATATTCATATAATATATTCATAATATTATGAAAGGTGTATATATACGTAAGCCTACTAATTATACAAATAGGCCCTATTATATTACCAAAATTAAAATCAAATTCACTAGCCTATACTGGTAACTTTGTAGGCCACGTGTGCTGCACCAGAATCACATGTTCTCTCCCTGCTTTATCATGGTTTGAACGAGGTGCGTAATTCCAGTCCATATGATACAGTATAATACAATACAGTACAGTAATACAGTATAATACAGTACAGTACAGTAATACAGTTCACACTCTAAAAGATCTATGGGATTTATATAGCTAGCTACATCTATGGGATTTATATAACTAGCTACATCTATGGGATTTATATAACTAGCTACATCTATGGGCTTTTATATAGCTAGCTACATCTATGGGCTTTATATATCTAGCTACATCTATGGGCTTTATATAGCTAGCTACATCTATGGGATTTATATAACTAGCTACATCTATGGGCTTTTATATAGCTAGCTACATCTATGGGCTTTATATATCTAGCTACATCTATGGGCTTTTATATAGCTAGCTACATCTATGGGCTTTATATATCTAGCTACATCTATGGGCTTTTATATAGCTAGCTACATCTATGGGATTTATATAACTAGCTACATCTATGGGCTTTTATATAGCTAGCTACATCTATGGGCTTTATATATCTAGCTACATCTATGGGCTTTTATATAGCTAGCTACATCTATGGACTTTATATAGCTAGCTACATCTATGGGCTTTATATAGCTAGCTACATCTATGGGCTTTATATAGCTAGCTACATCTATGGGATTTATATAGCTAGCTACATCTATGGGCTTTATATAGCTAGCTACATCTATGGGCTTTATATAGCTAGCTACATCTATGGGCTTTATATAGCTAGCTACATCTATGGGCTTTATATAGCTAGCTACATCTATGGGCTTTATATAGCTAGCTACATCTATGGGCTTTATATAGCTAGCTACATCTATGGGCTTTATATAGCTAGCTACATCTATGGGCTTTTATATAGCTAGCTACATCTATGGGCTTTATATAGCTAGCTAAATCTATGGGCTTTTATATAGCTAGCTACATCTATGGGCTTTATATAGCTAGCTACATCTATGGGCTTTGTACAGCTAGCTACATCTATGGGATTTATTTAGCTAGCTACATCTATGGGCTTTATATAGCTAGCTACATCTATGGGCGTTTATATAGCTAGCTACATCTATGGGATTTATATAGCTAGCTACATCTATGGGCTTTATATAGCTAGCTACATCTATGGGCTTTTATATAGCTAGCTACATCTATGGGCTTTATATAGCTAGCTACATCTATGGGCTTTTATATAGCTAGCTACATCTATGGGATTTATTTAGCTAGCTACATCTATGGGCTTTATATAGCTAGCTACATCTATGGGCTTTTATATAGCTAGCTACATCTATGGGCTTTATATAGCTAGCTACATCTATGGGCTTTGTATAGCTAGCTACATCTATGGGATTTATATAGCTAGCTACATCTATGGGATTTATATAGCTAGCTACATCTATGGAATTTATATAGCTAGCTACATCTATGGGCTTTATATAGCTAGCTACATCTATGGGCTTTATATAGCTAGCTACATCTATGGGCTTTATATAGCTAGCTACATCTATGGGCTTTATATAGCTAGCTACATCTATGGGCTTTTATATAGCTAGCTACATCTATGGGCTTTATATAGCTAGCTACATCTATGGGATTTATATAGCTAGCTACATCTATGGGCTTTATATAGCTAGCTACATATATGGGCTTTATATAGCTAGCTACATCTATGGGCTTTATATAGCTAGCTACATCTATGGGATTTATATAGCTAGCTACATCTATGGGATTTATATAGCTAGCTACATCTATGGGCTTTATATAGCTAGCTACATATATGGGATTTATATAGCTAGCTACATCTATGGGATTTATATAGCTAGCTACATCTATGGGCTTTATATAGCTAGCTACATCTATGGGCTTTATATAGCTAGCTACATCTATGGGATTTATATAGCTAGCTACATCTATGGGATTTATATAGCTAGCTACATCTATGGGATTTATATAGCTAGCTACATCTATGGGCTTTATATAGCTAGCTACATCTATGGGCTTTTATATAGCTAGCTACATCTATGGGATTTATATAGCTAGCCTCATCTATGGGCTTTATATAGCTAGCTACATCTATGGGCTTTATATAGTTAGCTACATCTATGGGCTTTATATAGCTAGCTACATCTATGGGCTTTATATAGCTAGCTACATCTATGGGCTTTATATAGCTAGCTACATCTTTGGGATTTATATAGCTAGCTACATCTATGGGCTTTATATAGCTAGCTACATCTATGGGCTTTATATAGCTAGCTACATCTATGGGATTTATATAGCTAGCTACATATATGGGCTTTATATATCTAGCTACATCTATGGGCTTTATATAGCTAGCTACATCTATGGGATTTATATAATGCTTCAGTCTGGTTTTAGACCCCATCATAGCACTGAGACGGCACTTGTGAAGGTGGTAAATGACCTTTTAATGGCGTCAGACCGAGGCTCTGCATCTGTCCTCGTGCTACTAGACCTTAGTGCTGCCTTTGACACCATCGATCACCACATTCTTTTGGAGAGACTGGAAACCCAAATTGGTCTACACGGACAAGTTCTGGCCTGGTTTAGATCTTACCTGTCGGAAAGATATCAGTTTGTCTCTGTGAATGGTCTGTCCTCCGACAAATCAACTGTACATTTCGGTGTTCCTCAAGGTTCCGTTTTAGGACCACTATTGTTTTCACTATATATTTTACCTCTTGGGGATGTTATTCGAAAACATAATGTTAACTTTCACTGCTATGCGGATGACACACAGCTGTACATTTCAATGAAACATGGTGAAGCCCCAAAATTGCCCTCGCTAGAAGCCTGTGTTTCAGACATAAGGAAGTGGATGGCTGAAAACTTTTTACTTTTAAACTCGGACAAAACAGAGATGCTTGTTCTAGGTCCCAAGAAACAAAGAGATCTTCTGTTAAATCTGACAATTCATCTTGATGGTTGTAAAGTCGTCTCAAATAAAACTGTGAAGGACCTCGGCGTTACTCTTGACCCTGATCTCTCTTTTGACGAACATATCAAGACTGTTTCAAGGACAGCTTTTTTCCATCTACGTAACATTGCAAAAATCAGAAATTTTCTGTCCAAAAATGATGCAGAAAAATTAATCCATGCATTTGTTACTTCTAGGTTAGACTACTGCAATGCTCTATTTTCCGGCTACCCGGATAAAGCACTAAATAAACTTCAGTTAGTGCTAAATACGGCTGCTAGAATCCTGACTAGAACCAAGAAATTTGATCATATTACTCCAGTGCTAGCTTCCCTACACTGGCTTCCTGTTAAGGCAAGGGCTGATTTCAAGGTTTTACTGTTAACCTATAAAGCGTTACATGGGCTTGCTCCTACCTATCTTTCCGAGTTGGTCCTGCCGTACATACCAATACGTACGCTACGGTCACAAGACGCAGGCCTCCTAATTGTCCCTAGAATTTCTAAGCAAACAGCGGGAGGCAGGGCTTTCTCCTATAGATCTCCATTTTTATGGAACAGTCTGCCTACCCATGTGAGAGACGCAGACTCGGTCTCAACCTTTAAGTCTTTACTGAAGACTTATCTCTTCAGTAGGTCATATGATTGAGTGTAGTCTGGCCCAGGAGTGTGAAAGTGAACGGAAAGGCTCTGGAGCAACGAACAGCCCTTGCTGTCTCTGCCAGGCCGGTTCCCCTCTCCACTGGGGTTCTCTGCCTCTAACCCTGTTGCAGGGGCTGAGTCACTGGCTTGCTGGTGCTCTTTCATGCCGTCCCTGGGAGGGGTGCGTCACTTGAGTGGGTTGAGTTACTGACGTGATCTTCCTGTCTGGGTTGGCGCCCCCCCTTGGTTTGTGCTGTGGTGGAGACCTCTGTGGGCTATACTCGGCCTTGTCTCAGGATTGTAAGTTGGTGGTTGGGGATATCCCTCTAGTGGTGCGGGGGCTGTGCTTTGGCAGAGTGGGTGGGGTTATATCCTTCCTGTTTGGCCCTGTCCGGGGGTTTCTTCGGATGGGGCCACAGTGTCTCCGGACCGCTCCTGTCTCAGCCTCCAGTATTTATGCTGCAGTAGTTTATGTGTCGGGGGGCTGGGGTTAGTTGGTTATACCTGGAGTACTTCTCCTGTCTTATCCAGTGTCCTGTGTGAATTTAAGTATGCTCTCTCTAATTCTCTCGTTCTCTCTTTCTCTCTGAGAACCTGAGCCCTAGGACCATACGTCAGGACTACCGGGCATGATGACACCTTGCTGTCCCCAGTCCGCCTGGCCTTGCTGCTATTCCAGTTTCAACTGTTCTGCCTGCGGTTACGAAACCCCTACCTGTCCCAGACCTGCTGTTTTCAACTCTTAATGATCGGCTATGAAAAGCCAACTGAGAGACCTGAGCCCTAGGACCATACGTCGGGACTACCGGCCGTGGTGACTCCTTGCTGTCCCCAGTCCGCCTGGCCTTGCTGCTATTCCAGTTTCAACTGTTCTGCCTGCGGTTATGGAACCCCTACCTGTCCCAGACCTGCTGTTTTCAACTCTTAATGATCGGCTATGAAAAGCCAACTGAGATTTATTCCTGATTATTATTTGACCATGCTTGTCACTTATGAACATTTTTGAACATCTTGGCATGGTTCTGTTATAATCTCCACCCGGCACAGCCAGAAGAGGACTGGCCACCCCTCATAGCCTGGTTCCTCTCTAGGTTTCTTCCTAGGTTTTCGCCTTTCTAGGGAGTTTTTCCTAGCCACCGTGCTTCTACACCTGCATTACTAGCTGTTTGGGGTTTTAGGCTGGGTTTCTGTACAGCACTTCGAGATATTAGCTGATGTAAGAAGGGCTATATAAAATAAAATTGATTGATATAGCTAGCTACATCTATGGGCTTTATATAGCTAGCTACATCTATGGGCTTTATATAGCTAGCTACATCTATGGGCTTTATATAGCTAGCTACATCTATGGGCTTTATATAGCTAGCTACATCTATGGGATTTATATAGCTAGCTACATCTATGGGCTTTATATAGCTAGCTACATCTATGGGCTTTAATAAGCTAGCTACATCTATGGGCTTTATATAGCTAGCTACATCTATGGGCTTTATATAGCTAGCTACATCTATGGGCTTTATATAGCTAGCTACATATATGGGATTTATATAGCTAGCTACATCTATGGGATTTATATAGCTAGCTACATCTATGGGCTTTATATAGCTAGCTACATCTATGGGCTTTATATAGCTAGCTACATCTATGGGCTTTATATAGCTAGCTACATATATGGGCTTTATATAGCTAGCTACATCTATGGGCTTTATATAGCTAGCTACATCTATGGGCTTTTATATAGCTAGCTACATCTATGGGCTTTTATATAGCTAGCTACATCTATGGGCTTTATATAGCTAGCTACATCTATGGGCTTTATATAGCTAGCTACATCTATGGGCTTTATATAGCTAGCTACATCTATGGGCTTTATATAGCTAGCTACATCTATGGGCTTTATATAGCTAGCTACATCTATGGGATTTATATAGCTAGCTACATCAATGGGATTTATATAGCTAGCTACATCTATGGGCTTTATATAGCTAGCTACATCTATGGGCTTTTATATAGCTAGCTACATCTATGGGCTTTATATAGCTAGCTACATCTATGGGCTTTATATAGCTAGCTACATCTATGGGCTTTATATAGCTAGCTACATCTATGGGCTTTATATAGCTAGCTACATCTATGGGCTTTATATAGCTAGCTACATCTATGGGATTTATATAGCTAGCTACATCTATGGGCTTTATATAGCTAGCTACATCTATGGGCTTTAATAAGCTAGCTACATCTATGGGCTTTATATAGCTAGCTACATCTATGGGCTTTATATAGCTAGCTACATCTATGGGCTTTATATAGCTAGCTACATATATGGGATTTATATAGCTAGCTACATCTATGGGATTTATATAGCTAGCTACATCTATGGGCTTTATATAGCTAGCTACATCTATGGGCTTTATATAGCTAGCTACATCTATGGGCTTTATATAGCTAGCTACATATATGGGCTTTATATAGCTAGCTACATCTATGGGCTTTATATAGCTAGCTACATCTATGGGCTTTTATATAGCTAGCTACATCTATGGGCTTTTATATAGCTAGCTACATCTATGGGCTTTATATAGCTAGCTACATCTATGGGCTTTATATAGCTAGCTACATCTATGGGCTTTATATAGCTAGCTACATCTATGGGCTTTATATAGCTAGCTACATCTATGGGCTTTATATAGCTAGCTACATCTATGGGATTTATATAGCTAGCTACATCAATGGGATTTATATAGCTAGCTACATCTATGGGCTTTATATAGCTAGCTACATCTATGGGCTTTTATATAGCTAGCTACATCTATGGGCTTTATATAGATAGCTACATCTATGGGCTTTATATAGCTAGCTACATCTATGGGCTTTATATAGCTAGCTACATCTATGGGCTTTTATATAGCTAGCTACATCTATGGGGTTTATATAGCTAGCTACATCTATGGGCTTTATATAGCTAGCTACATCTATGGGCTTTATATAGCTAGCTACATCTATGGGCTTTTATATAGCTAGCTACATCTATGGGCTTTTATAAAGCTAGCTACATCTATGGGCTTTATATAGCTAGCTACATCTATGGGCTTTATATAGCTAGCTACATCTATGGGCTTTATATAGCTAGCTACATCTATGGGCTTTATATAGCTAGCTACATCTATGGGCTTTAATATGCTAGCTACATCTATGGGATTTATATAGCTAGCTACATCTATGGGATTTATATAGCTAGCTACATCTATGGGATTTATATAGCTAGCTACATCTATGGGCTTTATATAGCTAGCTACATCTATGGGCTTTATATAGCTAGCTACATATATGGGCTTTATATAGCTAGCTACATCTATGGGATTTATATAGCTAGCTACATCTATGGGCTTTATATAGCTAGCTACATCTATGGGCTTTATATAGCTAGCTACATCTATGGGCTTTAATAAGCTAGCTACATCTATGGGCTTTATATAGCTAGCTACATCTATGGGCTTTATATAGCTAGCTACATCTATGGGCTTTATATAGCTAGCTACATATATGGGATTTATATAGCTAGCTACATCTATGGGATTTATATAGCTAGCTACATCTATGGGCTTTATATAGCTAGCTACATCTATGGGCTTTATATAGCTAGCTACATCTATGGGCTTTATATAGCTAGCTACATATATGGGCTTTATATAGCTAGCTACATCTATGGGCTTTATATAGCTAGCTACATCTATGGGCTTTTATATAGCTAGCTACATCTATGGGCTTTTATATAGCTAGCTACATCTATGGGCTTTATATAGCTAGCTACATCTATGGGCTTTATATAGCTAGCTACATCTATGGGCTTTATATAGCTAGCTACATCTATGGGCTTTATATAGCTAGCTACATCTATGGGCTTTATATAGCTAGCTACATCTATGGGATTTATATAGCTAGCTACATCAATGGGATTTATATAGCTAGCTACATCTATGGGCTTTATATAGCTAGCTACATCTATGGGCTTTTATATAGCTAGCTACATCTATGGGCTTTATATAGATAGCTACATCTATGGGCTTTATATAGCTAGCTACATCTATGGGCTTTATATAGCTAGCTACATCTATGGGCTTTTATATAGCTAGCTACATCTATGGGGTTTATATAGCTAGCTACATCTATGGGCTTTATATAGCTAGCTACATCTATGGGCTTTATATAGCTAGCTACATCTATGGGCTTTTATATAGCTAGCTACATATATGGGCTTTTATAAAGCTAGCTACATCTATGGGCTTTATATAGCTAGCTACATCTATGGGCTTTATATAGCTAGCTACATCTATGGGCTTTATATAGCTAGCTACATCTATGGGCTTTATATAGCTAGCTACATCTATGGGCTTTAATATGCTAGCTACATCTATGGGATTTATATAGCTAGCTACATCTATGGGATTTATATAGCTAGCTACATCTATGGGATTTATATAGCTAGCTACATCTATGGGCTTTATATAGCTAGCTACATCTATGGGCTTTATATAGCTAGCTACATATATGGGCTTTATATAGCTAGCTACATCTATGGGATTTATATAGCTAGCTACATCTATGGGCTTTATATAGCTAGCTACATCTATGGGCTTTATATAGCTAGCTACATCTATGGGCTTTGTATAGCTAGCTACATCTATGGGATTTATTTAGCTAGCTACATCTATGGGCTTTATATAGCTAGCTACATCTATGGGCGTTTATATAGCTAGCTACATCTATGGGATTTATATAGCTAGCTACATCTATGGGCTTTATATAGCTAGCTACATCTATGGGCTTTTATATAGCTAGCTACATCTATGGGCTTTATATAGCTAGCTACATCTATGGGCTTTTATATAGCTAGCTACATCTATGGGATTTATTTAGCTAGCTACATCTATGGGCTTTATATAGCTAGCTACATCTATGGGCTTTATATAGCTAGCTACATCTATGGGCTTTATATAGCTAGCTACATCTATGGGCTTTTATATAGCTAGCTACATCTATGGGCTTTATTTAGCTAGCTACATCTATGGGCTTTATATAGCTAGCTACATCTATGGGCTTTATATAGCTAGCTACATCTATGGGCTTTATATAGCTAGCTACATCTATGGGCTTTATATAGCTAGCTACATCTATGGGCTTTATATAGCTAGCTACATCTATGGGCTTTTATATAGCTAGCTACATCTATGGGCTTTATATAGCTAGCTACATCTATGGGCTTTATATAGCTAGCTACATCTATGGGCTTTTATATAGCTAGCTACATCTATGGGATTTATATAGCTAGCTACATCTATGGGATTTATATAGCTAGCTACATCTATGGGCTTTATATAGCTAGCTACATCTATGGGATTTATATAGCTAGCCACATCTATGGGCTTTATATAGCTAGCTACATCTATGGGATTTATATAGCTAGCTACATCTATGGGCTTTATATAGCTAGCTACATCTATGGGATTTATATAACTAGCTACATCTATGGGCTTTTATATAGCTAGCTACATCTATGGGCTTTATTTAGCTAGCTACATCTATGGGCTTTTATATAGCTAGCTACATCTATGGGATTTATATAGCTAGCTACATCTATGGGATTTATATAGCTAGCTACATCTATGGGATTTATATAACTAGCTACATCTATGGGCTTTTATATAGCTAGCTACATCTATGGGCTTTATTTAGCTAGCTACATCTATGGGCTTTATATAGCTAGCTACATATATGGGCTTTATATAGCTAGCTACATCTATGGGCTTTTATATAGCTAGCTACATCTATGGGCTTTTATATAGCTAGCTACATCTATGGGATTTATATAGCTAGCTACATCTATGTGATTTATATAGCTAGCTACATCTATGGGATGTATATAGCTAGCTACATCTATGGGCTTTATATAGCTAGCTACATCTATGTGATTTATATAGCTAGCTACATCTATGGGATGTATATAGCTAGCTACATCTATGGGCTTTATATAGCTAGCTACATCTATGGGATTTATATAGCTAGCTACATCTATGGGATTTATATAGCTAGCTACATCTATGGGATGTATATAGCTAGCTACATCTATGGGCTTTATATAGCTAGCTACATATATGGGCTTTATATAGCTAGCTACATCTATGGGATTTATATAGCTAGCTACATCTAGGGGCTTTATATAGCTAGCTACATCTATGGGATTTATATAGCTAGCTACATCTATGGGCTTTTATATAACTAGCTACATCTATGGGCTTTTATATAGCTAGCTACATCTATGGGATTTATATAGCTAGCTACATCTATGGGATTTATATAGCTAGCTACATCTATGGGATGTATATAGCTAGCTACATCTAGGGGCTTTATATAGCTAGCTACATCTATGGGCTTTTATATAGCTAGCTACATCTATGGGCTTTATGTTTTTCTGTCGTGTGTAATGTGCAGTAGCCTATATCATATATGTATTGGCTAACTGCACAATCATTTGGGGTTTTTTGGGCTCATAAAATGTATTTAATATATGGCTCATAAAATGTATTTAATATATGGCTCATCAGACTCAGGAAGCATCAGGCTTGAATTTTTGATCAAATCTCTAATCAAATCCAGACAGAGGCCTAATTATATGCTTTACATGCTTTAGAAGGACACTTACGGTTTTGGCGGGAAATACAGAGTTACCAGGGAGAAAAGTGATTTATCCTTGGGATGGAACATTTGTAAAAAAAAAAAAAAAAACGGGAAAATATTCAACTCTAGTGGAAACTGAGCTGCACTTCCTAGCCTCCCGCCAAATGTATGACCATATTAGAGACACATATTTCCCTCAGATTACACAGACCCAATTTTGATAAACTCCCATATCTACTGGGTGAAATACCACAGTGTGCCATCACAGCAGCAAGATTTGTGACCTGTTGCCAGAAGAAAAGGGCAACCAGTGAAGAACAAACACCGTTGTAAATACAACCCATATTTATGTTTATTTATTTTCCCCTCCCTACTTTAACACATTGTTACAACACTGGACATTGCCATTACTAGAACATTTGAAATGTTTATAGTATTAAAGTATTAAACTAGTGACAGGGAGGGGGAGGGGTTGTGTGCTCTGGACAGTAGTCTCTCCTTGTCCTCTGTAAACACCATGTTCTTGAGTCGGGCTATCGCTAACAGACTCACATAGCCCTGTAACACAGACAGGGACGGGGTCAGAAACACACACAGGGACGGGGTCAGAAACACTCACAGGGACGGGGTCAGAAACACACACAGGGACGGGGTCAGAAACACACACAGGGACGGGGTCAGAAACACACACAGGGACGGGGTCAGAAACACACACAGGGACGGGGTCAGGAACACACTCAGGGACGGGGTTTAGAAACACACTCAGGGACGGGGGCAGAAACACACTCAGGGACGGGGTCAGAAACACACTCAGGGACGGGGTCAGAAACACACACAGGGACGGGGTCAGGAACTCACACAGACAGGGACGGGGTCAGAAACACCCCCAGGGACGGGGTTTAGAAACACACACAGGGACGGGGTCAGTCACACACAGGGACGGGGTTTAGAAACACACACAGGGACGGGGTTTAGAAACTCACACAGGGACGGGGTCAGTCACCCCCAGGGACGGGGTTTAGAAACACACACAGGGACGGGGTCAGTCACACATAGGGACGGGGTTTAGAAACACTCACAGGGACGGGGTTTAGAAACACACACAGGGACGGGGTCAGTCACACACAGGGACGGGGTTTAGAAACACACACAGGGACGGGGTTTAGAAACACACACAGGGACGGGGTCAGAAACACACACAGGGACGGGGTCAGAAACACACACAGGGACGGGGTCAGAAACACACACAGGGACGGGGTCAGAAACACTCACAGGGACGGGGTCAGAAACACACACAGGGACGGGGTCAGAAACACACACAGGGACGGGGTCAGAAACACACCCAGGGACGGGGTCATAAACACACTCATGGACGGGGTCAGAAACACACACAGGGACAGGGGCAGAAACTCACACAGACAGGGACGGGGTTTAGAAACACACACAGGGACGGGGTCAGAAACACACACAGGGACGGGGTCAGTCACACACAGGGACGGGGTTTAGAAACACACACAGGGACGGGGTTTAGAAACTCACACAGGGACGGGGTCAGAAACACACACAGGGACGGGGTCAGAAACACACACAGGGACGGGGTCGGTCACACATAGGGACGGGGTTTAGAAACACACACAGGGACAGGGTTTAGAAACACACACAGGGACGGGGTTTAGAAACACACACAGGGACGGGGTCAGAAACACACACAGGGACGGGGTCAGAAACACACACAGGGACGGGGTCAGAAACACACACAGGGACGGGGTTTCGAAACACACTCAGGGACGGGGTTTAGAAACACACGCAGGGACGGGGTTTAGAAACACACGCAGGGACGGGGTTTAGAAACACACACAGGGACGGGGTTTAGAAACACACACAGGGACTGGGTTTAGAAACACCCCCAGGGACGGGGTTTAGAAACACACACAGGGACGGGGTCAGTCACACACAGGGACGGGGTTTAGAAACACACACAGGGACGGGGTTTAGAAACACACACAGGGACAGGGTGTAGAAACACACACAGGGACGGGGTTTAGAAACACACACAGGGACGGGGTCAGAAACTCACACAGACAGGGACAGGGTTTAGAAACACACACAGGGACGGGGTTTAGAAACACACACAGGGACGGGGTCAGAAACACACACAGGGACGGGGTCAGAAACACACACAGGGACGGGGTCAGAAACACACACAGGGACGGGGTCAGAAACACACACAGGGACGGGGTCAGAAACACACTCAGGGACGGGGTCAGAAACACACACGGGGACGGGGTCAGAAACACACACAGGGACGGGGTCAGAAACACTCACAGGGACGGGGTCAGAAACACACACAGGGACGGGGTCAGAAACACACACAGGGACGGGGTCAGAAACACTCACAGGGACGGGGTCAGAAACACACACAGGGACGGGGTCAGAAACACACACAGGGACGGGGTCAGAAACTCACACAGACAGGGACGGGGTTTAGAAACACACACAGGGACGGGGTCAGAAACACACACAGGGACGGGGTCAGAAACACTCACAGGGACGGGGTCAGAAACACACTCAGGGACGGGGGCAGAAACACACTCAGGGACGGGGTCAGAAACACTCACAGGGACGGGGTCAGAAACACACACAGGGACGGGGTCAGAAACACACACAGGGACGGGGTCAGAAACACACACAGGGACGGGGTTTAGAAACACACACAGGGACGGGGTCAGAAACACACACAGGGACGGGGTCAGAAACACACACAGGGACGGGGTTTAGAAA
>NW_028165511.1:92500-130000 GCF_964263955.1 Coregonus lavaretus | reverse complement strand
AGAGAATACCTGGAGGAGAGAGAGAGAGAACACCTTTAATTACTATACAGCTGAACACTACTATAGAGAATACCTGGAGGAGAGAGAGAACACCTTTAATTACTATACAGCTGAACACTACTATAGAGAATACCTGGAGGAGAGAGAGAGAGAACACCTTTAATTACTATACAGCTGAACACTACTATAGAGAATACCTGGAGGAGAGAGAGAGAGAGAACACCTTTAATTACTATACAGCTGAACACTACTATAGAGAATACCTGGAGGAGAGAGAGCACACCTTTAATTACTATACAGCTGAACACTACTATAGAGAATACCTGGAGGAGAGAGAGAGAACACCTTTAATTACTATACAGCTGAACACTACTATAGAGAATACCTGGAGGAGAGAGAGAGAGAGAACACCTTTAATTACTATACAGCTGAACACTACTATAGAGAATACCTGGAGGAGAGAGAGAGAGAGAACACCTTTAATTACTATACAGCTGAACACTACTATAGAGAATACCTGGAGGAGAGAGAGAGAGAGAACACCTTTAATTACTATACAGCTGAACAATACTATAGAGAATACCTGGAGGAGAGAGAGAACACCTTTAATTACTATACAGCTGAACACTACTATAGAGAATACCTGGAGGAGAGAGAGAGAGAACACCTTTAATTACTATACAGCTGAACACTACTATAGAGAATACCTGGAGGAGAGAGAGAGAGAGAACACCTTTAATTACTATACAGCTGAACACTACTATAGAGAATACCTGGAGGAGAGAGAGAGAGAGAACACCTTTAATTACTATACAGCTGAACACTACTATAGAGAATACCTGGAGGAGAGAGAGAGAGAGAACACCTTTAATTACTATACAGCTGAACACTACTATAGAGAATACCTGGAGGAGAGAGAGAACACCTTTAATTACTATACAGCTGAACAATACTATAGAGAATACCTGGAGGAGAGAGAGAGAGAGAACACCTTTAATTACTATACAGCTGAACACTACTATAGAGAATACCTGGAGGAGAGAGAGAGAGAACACCTTTAATTACTATACAGCTGAACACTACTATAGAGAATACCTGGAGGAGAGAGAGAGAGAGAACACCTTTAATTACTATACAGCTGAACACTACTATAGAGAATACCTGGAGGAGAGAGAGAGAGAGAACACCTTTAATTACTATACAGCTGAACACTACTATAGAGAATACCTGGAGGAGAGAGAGAGAGAACACCTTTAATTACTATACAGCTGAACACTACTATAGAGAATACCTGGAGGAGAGAGAGAGAGAGAACACCTTTAATTACTATACAGCTGAACACTACTATAGAGAATACCTGGAGGAGAGAGAGAGAGAGAACACCTTTAATTACTATACAGCTGAACACTACTATAGAGAATACCTGGAGGAGAGAGAGAGAGAACACCTTTAATTACTATACAGCTGAACACTACTATAGAGAATACCTGGAGGAGAGAGAGAGAGAGAACACCTTTAATTACTATACAGCTGAACACTACTATAGAGAATACCTGGAGGAGAGAGAGAGAGAGAACACCTTTAATTACTATACAGCTGAACACTACTATAGAGAATACCTGGAGGAGAGAGAGAGAGAGAACACCTTTAATTACTATACAGCTGAACACTACTATAGAGAATACCTGGAGGAGAGAGAGAGAGAGAACACCTTTAATTACTATACAGCTGAACACTACTATAGAGAATACCTGGAGGAGAGAGAGAGAACACCTTTAATTACTATACAGCTGAACACTACTATAGAGAATACCTGGAGGAGAGAGAGAGAACACCTTTAATTACTATACAGCTGAACACTACTATAGAGAATACCTGGAGGAGAGAGAGAGAGAGAACACCTTTAATTACTATACAGCTGAACACTACTATAGAGAATACCTGGAGGAGAGAGAGAGAGAGAACACCTTTAATTACTATACAGCTGAACACTACTATAGAGAATACCTGGAGGAGAGAGAGAGAGAGAACACCTTTAATTACTATACAGCTGAACACTACTATAGAGAATACCTGGAGGAGAGAGAGAGAACACCTTTAATTACTATACAGCTGAACACTACTATAGAGAATACCTGGAGGAGAGAGAGAGAGAGAACACCTTTAATTACTATACAGCTGAACACTACTATAGAGAATACCTGGAGGAGAGAGAGAGAACACCTTTAATTACTATACAGCTGAACACTACTATAGAGAATACCTGGAGGAGAGAGAGAGAGAGAACACCTTTAATTACTATACAGCTGAACACTACTATAGAGAATACCTGGAGGAGAGAGAGAGAGAGAACACCTTTAATTACTATACAGCTGAACACTACTATAGAGAATACCTGGAGGAGAGAGAGAGAGAGAACACCTTTAATTACTATACAGCTGAACACTACTATAGAGAATACCTGGAGGAGAGAGAGAGAGAGAGAACACCTTTAATTACTATACAGCTGAACACTACTATAGAGAATACCTGGAGGAGAGAGAGAGAGAGAACACCTTTAATTACTATACAGCTGAACACTACTATAGAGAATACCTGGAGGAGAGAGAGAGAGAGAACACCTTTAATTACTATACAGCTGAACACTACTATAGAGAATACCTGGAGGAGAGAGAGAGAGAGAACACCTTTAATTACTATACAGCTGAACACTACTATAGAGAATACCTGGAGGAGAGAGAGAACACCTTTAATTACTATACAGCTGAACACTACTATAGAGAATACCTGGAGGAGAGAGAGAACACCTTTAATTACTATACAGCTGAACACTACTATAGAGAATACCTGGAGGAGAGAGAGAGAGAGAACACCTTTAATTACTATACAGCTGAACACTACTATAGAGAATACCTGGAGGAGAGAGAGAGAACACCTTTAATTACTATACAGCTGAACACTACTATAGAGAATACCTGGAGGAGAGAGAGAGAACACCTTTAATTACTATACAGCTGAACACTACTATAGAGAATACCTGGAGGAGAGAGAGAGAGAGAACACCTTTAATTACTATACAGCTGAACACTACTATAGAGAATACCTGGAGGAGAGAGAGAGAGAGAACACCTTTAATTACTATACAGCTGAACACTACTATAGAGAATACCTGGAGGAGAGAGAGAACACCTTTAATTACTATACAGCTGAACACTACTATAGAGAATACCTGGAGGAGAGAGAGAGAGAGAACACCTTTAATTACTATACAGCTGAACACTACTATAGAGAATACCTGGAGGAGAGAGAGAGAACACCTTTAATTACTATACAGCTGAACACTACTATAGAGAATACCTGGAGGAGAGAGAGAGAGAACACCTTTAATTACTATACAGCTGAACACTACTATAGAGAATACCTGGAGGAGAGAGAGAGAGAACACCTTTAATTACTATACAGCTGAACACTACTATAGAGAATACCTGGAGGAGAGAGAGAGAACACCTTTAATTACTATACAGCTGAACACTACTATAGAGAATACCTGGAGGAGAGAGAGAGAGAGAACACCTTTAATTACTATACAGCTGAACACTACTATAGAGAATACCTGGAGGAGAGAGAGAGAGAACACCTTTAATTACTATACAGCTGAACACTACTATAGAGAATACCTGGAGGAGAGAGAGAACACCTTTAATTACTATACAGCTGAACACTACTATAGAGAATACCTGGAGGAGAGAGAGAACACCTTTAATTACTATACAGCTGAACACTACTATAGAGAATACCTGGAGGAGAGAGAGAGAGAACACCTTTAATTACTATACAGCTGAACACTACTATAGAGAATACCTGGAGGAGAGAGAGAGAGAGAACACCTTTAATTACTATACAGCTGAACACTACTATAGAGAATACCTGGAGGAGAGAGAGAGAGAACACCTTTAATTACTATACAGCTGAACACTACTATAGAGAATACCTGGAGGAGAGAGAGAGAGAGAACACCTTTAATTACTATACAGCTGAACAATACTATAGAGAATACCTGGAGGAGAGAGAGAGAGAACACCTTTAATTACTATACAGCTGAACACTACTATAGAGAATACCTGGAGGAGAGAGAGAGAACACCTTTAATTACTATACAGCTGAACACTACTATAGAGAATACCTGGAGGAGAGAGAGAGAGAGAACACCTTTAATTACTATACAGCTGAACACTACTATAGAGAATACCTGGAGGAGAGAGAGAGAACACCTTTAATTACTATACAGCTGAACACTACTATAGAGAATACCTGGAGGAGAGAGAGAGAGAACACCTTTAATTACTATACAGCTGAACACTACTATAGAGAATACCTGGAGGAGAGAGAGAGAACACCTTTAATTACTATACAGCTGAACACTACTATAGAGAATACCTGGAGGAGAGAGAGAGAACACCTTTAATTACTATACAGCTGAACACTACTATAGAGAATACCTGGAGGAGAGAGAGAGAGAACACCTTTAATTACTATACAGCTGAACACTACTATAGAGAATACCTGGAGGAGAGAGAGAGAGAGAACACCTTTAATTACTATACAGCTGAACACTACTATAGAGAATACCTGGAGGAGAGAGAGAACACCTTTAATTACTATACAGCTGAACACTACTATAGAGAATACCTGGAGGAGAGAGAGAACACCTTTAATTACTATACAGCTGAACACTACTATAGAGAATACCTGGAGGAGAGAGAGAGAGAGAACACCTTTAATTACTATACAGCTGAACACTACTATAGAGAATACCTGGAGGAGAGAGAGAGAACACCTTTAATTACTATACAGCTGAACACTACTATAGAGAATACCTGGAGGAGAGAGAGAACACCTTTAATTACTATACAGCTGAACACTACTATAGAGAATACCTGGAGGAGAGAGAGAGAACACCTTTAATTACTATACAGCTGAACACTACTATAGAGAATACCTGGAGGAGAGAGAGAGAGAACACCTTTAATTACTATACAGCTGAACACTACTATAGAGAATACCTGGAGGAGAGAGAGAGAACACCTTTAATTACTATACAGCTGAACACTACTATAGAGAATACCTGGAGGAGAGAGAGAGAGAGAACACCTTTAATTACTATACAGCTGAACACTACTATAGAGAATACCTGGAGGAGAGAGAGAGAGAACACCTTTAATTACTATACAGCTGAACACTACTATAGAGAATACCTGGAGGAGAGAGAGAACACCTTTAATTACTATACAGCTGAACACTACTATAGAGAATACCTGGAGGAGAGAGAGAGAGAGAACACCTTTAATTACTATACAGCTGAACACTACTATAGAGAATACCTGGAGGAGAGAGAGAGAGAACACCTTTAATTACTATACAGCTGAACACTACTATAGAGAATACCTGGAGGAGAGAGAGAACACCTTTAATTACTATACAGCTGAACACTACTATAGAGAATACCTGGAGGAGAGAGAGAGAGAGAACACCTTTAATTACTATACAGCTGAACACTACTATAGAGAATACCTGGAGGAGAGAGAGAGAGAGAACACCTTTAATTACTATACAGCTGAACACTACTATAGAGAATACCTGGAGGAGAGAGAGAGAACACCTTTAATTACTATACAGCTGAACACTACTATAGAGAATACCTGGAGGAGAGAGAGAGAGAGAACACCTTTAATTACTATACAGCTGAACACTACTATAGAGAATACCTGGAGGAGAGAGAGAACACCTTTAATTACTATACAGCTGAACACTACTATAGAGAATACCTGGAGGAGAGAGAGAGAGAGAACACCTTTAATTACTATACAGCTGAACACTACTATAGAGAATACCTGGAGGAGAGAGAGAGAGAGAACACCTTTAATTACTATACAGCTGAACACTACTATAGAGAATACCTGGAGGAGAGAGAGAGAGAACACCTTTAATTACTATACAGCTGAACACTACTATAGAGAATACCTGGAGGAGAGAGAGAGAGAGAACACCTTTAATTACTATACAGCTGAACACTACTATAGAGAATACCTGGAGGAGAGAGAGAGAGAGAACACCTTTAATTACTATACAGCTGAACACTACTATAGAGAATACCTGGAGGAGAGAGAGAACACCTTTAATTACTATACAGCTGAACACTACTATAGAGAATACCTGGAGGAGAGAGAGAGAGAACACCTTTAATTACTATACAGCTGAACACTACTATAGAGAATACCTGGAGGAGAGAGAGAGAGAACACCTTTAATTACTATACAGCTGAACACTACTATAGAGAATACCTGGAGGAGAGAGAGAGAGAGAACACCTTTAATTACTATACAGCTGAACACTACTATAGAGAATACCTGGAGGAGAGAGAGAGAGAACACCTTTAATTACTATACAGCTGAACACTACTATAGAGAATACCTGGAGGAGAGAGAGAGAGAGAACACCTTTAATTACTATACAGCTGAACACTACTATAGAGAATACCTGGAGGAGAGAGAGAACACCTTTAATTACTATACAGCTGAACACTACTATAGAGAATACCTGGAGGAGAGAGAGAGAGAACACCTTTAATTACTATACAGCTGAACACTACTATAGAGAATACCTGGAGGAGAGAGAGAGAGAACACCTTTAATTACTATACAGCTGAACACTACTATAGAGAATACCTGGAGGAGAGAGAGAGAACACCTTTAATTACTATACAGCTGAACACTACTATAGAGAATACCTGGAGGAGAGAGAGAGAACACCTTTAATTACTATACAGCTGAACACTACTATAGAGAATACCTGGAGGAGAGAGAGAGAGAGAACACCTTTAATTACTATACAGCTGAACACTACTATAGAGAATACCTGGAGGAGAGAGAGAGAACACCTTTAATTACTATACAGCTGAACACTACTATAGAGAATACCTGGAGGAGAGAGAGAGAACACCTTTAATTACTATACAGCTGAACACTACTATAGAGAATACCTGGAGGAGAGAGAGAACACCTTTAATTACTATACAGCTGAACACTACTATAGAGAATACCTGGAGGAGAGAGAGAGAGAGAACACCTTTAATTACTATACAGCTGAACACTACTATAGAGAATACCTGGAGGAGAGAGAGAGAGAGAACACCTTTAATTACTATACAGCTGAACACTACTATAGAGAATACCTGGAGGAGAGAGAGAGAGAGAACACCTTTAATTACTATACAGCTGAACACTACTATAGAGAATACCTGGAGGAGAGAGAGAGAGAGAACACCTTTAATTACTATACAGCTGAACACTACTATAGAGAATACCTGGAGGAGAGAGAGAGAGAACACCTTTAATTACTATACAGCTGAACACTACTATAGAGAATACCTGGAGGAGAGAGAGAGAGAGAACACCTTTAATTACTATACAGCTGAACACTACTATAGAGAATACCTGGAGGAGAGAGAGAGAGAACACCTTTAATTACTATACAGCTGAACACTACTATAGAGAATACCTGGAGGAGAGAGAGAGAACACCTTTAATTACTATACAGCTGAACACTACTATAGAGAATACCTGGAGGAGAGAGAGAGAACACCTTTAATTACTATACAGCTGAACACTACTATAGAGAATACCTGGAGGAGAGAGAGAGAGAGAACACCTTTAATTACTATACAGCTGAACACTACTATAGAGAATACCTGGAGGAGAGAGAGAGAACACCTTTAATTACTATACAGCTGAACACTACTATAGAGAATACCTGGAGGAGAGAGAGAGAGAACACCTTTAATTACTATACAGCTGAACACTACTATAGAGAATACCTGGAGGAGAGAGAGAGAGAGAACACCTTTAATTACTATACAGCTGAACACTACTATAGAGAATACCTGGAGGAGAGAGAGAACACCTTTAATTACTATACAGCTGAACACTACTATAGAGAATACCTGGAGGAGAGAGAGAGAGAGAACACCTTTAATTACTATACAGCTGAACACTACTATAGAGAATACCTGGAGGAGAGAGAGAGAGAGAGAACACCTTTAATTACTATACAGCTGAACACTACTATAGAGAATACCTGGAGGAGAGAGAGAGAACACCTTTAATTACTATACAGCTGAACACTACTATAGAGAATACCTGGAGGAGAGAGAGAGAGAGAACACCTTTAATTACTATACAGCTGAACACTACTATAGAGAATACCTGGAGGAGAGAGAGAGAGAGAACACCTTTAATTACTATACAGCTGAACACTACTATAGAGAATACCTGGAGGAGAGAGAGAGAGAACACCTTTAATTACTATACAGCTGAACACTACTATAGAGAATACCTGGAGGAGAGAGAGAGAGAGAACACCTTTAATTACTATACAGCTGAACACTACTATAGAGAATACCTGGAGGAGAGAGAGAACACCTTTAATTACTATACAGCTGAACACTACTATAGAGAATACCTGGAGGAGAGAGAGAACACCTTTAATTACTATACAGCTGAACACTACTATAGAGAATACCTGGAGGAGAGAGAGAACACCTTTAATTACTATACAGCTGAACACTACTATAGAGAATACCTGGAGGAGAGAGAGAACACCTTTAATTACTATACAGCTGAACACTACTATAGAGAATACCTGGAGGAGAGAGAGAACACCTTTAATTACTATACAGCTGAACACTACTATAGAGAATACCTGGAGGAGAGAGAGAACACCTTTAATTACTATACAGCTGAACACTACTATAGAGAATACCTGGAGGAGAGAGAGAACACCTTTAATTACTATACAGCTGAACACTACTATAGAGAATACCTGGAGGAGAGAGAGAGAGAGAACACCTTTAATTACTATACAGCTGAACACTACTATAGAGAATACCTGGAGGAGAGAGAGAGAGAGAACACCTTTAATTACTATACAGCTGAACACTACTATAGAGAATACCTGGAGGAGAGAGAGAGAGAGAACACCTTTAATTACTATACAGCTGAACACTACTATAGAGAATACCTGGAGGAGAGAGAGAGAGAACACCTTTAATTACTATACAGCTGAACACTACTATAGAGAATACCTGGAGGAGAGAGAGAGAGAACACCTTTAATTACTATACAGCTGAACACTACTATAGAGAATACCTGGAGGAGAGAGAGAGAGAACACCTTTAATTACTATACAGCTGAACACTACTATAGAGAATACCTGGAGGAGAGAGAGAGAGAACACCTTTAATTACTATACAGCTGAACACTACTATAGAGAATACCTGGAGGAGAGAGAGAGAACACCTTTAATTACTATACAGCTGAACACTACTATAGAGAATACCTGGAGGAGAGAGAGAGAGAGAACACCTTTAATTACTATACAGCTGAACACTACTATAGAGAATACCTGGAGGAGAGAGAGAGAGAACACCTTTAATTACTATACAGCTGAACACTACTATAGAGAATACCTGGAGGAGAGAGAGAGAACACCTTTAATTACTATACAGCTGAACACTACTATAGAGAATACCTGGAGAAGATAAAACCTGGAGGTTATATTTCGGAGATCATTGGTAATTACTTAGCAGTAGGACTTGAAAATGTTTTAATTTACACCAACACTTGAACACAAACACACACACACACACACTCCGCTTCCAGCTTATACATACTAAATACATTTTATGAACACAGTCAATTTTACAATAATTATATTTTGTTTGTTTTTACTCCTGAACTTCCTCTACTCTCAACCTCTCCGATCATTTTCATGATGTCCATCCGGTTTGCTTCTATATGCCATATCTTTCTAACTGTGCTCTTTCACAAAAGCTCTCAACCTATAACCTATATACTTATTATGGACACAGTATGCTTTACATTAGTTATCTTGTTGTTATTAGTTGTTGTTATTAGTTATTAGTCCCATCCTTCAGCTCCATTCAACACCTCCCATCTATCTCTTAACACCATCCATATTGGATTTCTATTTGCCATATATCTTTCAACTGTACTGTGATGTTTCACCAAAGTTCTGAACCATTCTATTCTCATTGTTTCTACAGATTGTAACTTGAAAATAAACATTTTTGCTAAAAGTATTATTATATTATTGATCGATTGACTATGACTTTTCAGATCACCCAGTAGTGCTATCTGCAAGGTTAGCTCCAGGTAACTATTGCAATCCTTTAGTCATTCCTGGACCTGTGTCCAAAAACAAGCTACAAATGGACAGTACCAAAACAAATGATCTAATGATTCTGTCTCTTCACAGTAAAATCTGCAGAGCTGGGAAGATTGTATCCCCCATATAAATAACATTCTATTGGTAGCAAGAATTTTATATAATAATTTAAATAGAAAAATGGTTATGTTTTGAATCCGGCGTCGTTTTGCGTGTCAGTTCATAAACACTATGCCATGGGATCGGTACGTCAAAGATCTCTTCCCAACTATTTTGCAATCTATATGGGACGGCTGTCAATCCTTTGGTCCGGTAATGAAACTGGTATACTTTTTTATTTATCACCATTTTCTTAGGGTAGAGCAGACATTTCCATATGTTTTTGTTAGCTGCATGTGCGACATAACTCCACCAGTCCTACCGATGATATCATTTACAAAGATTATACCTTTTTAAAACATTTTTTAAAAATAATGGTGTTTTATCAATTAGTATATTTGAATGTGGGCTCCCGAGTGGCGCAGTGGTCTAAGGCACTGCATCTCAGTGCTTGAGGCGTCACTACAGACCCCCTGGTTCGATTCCAGGCTGTATCACAACCGGCCCGTGAGATTGGGAGTCCCATAGGGCGGCGCACAATTGGCCCAGCGTCGTCCGGGTTTGGCCGGTGCAGGCCGTCATTGTAAATAAGAATTTGTTCTTAACTGACTTGCCTAGTTAAATAAAGGTAAAATAAAAAATTTAACCACAATATTTGTTGCATTATTTGTTCTGTCGTTTCTGGAGGATTAAATTGAAATTGCAACCAACTTTCTATGGCTTGTTTTAGAAATAGTGATATTTGGGAGATTATTTCCTTTTCAAATAACTGAAAGTGAGAGGTTGTAATCTGAATAAAGGGAAAAAGGCCATTCTTGAACATGGGGTGAGACAATCTTCCTAATTTGCTAGAGAACCAGTTCGGATTTAAGTATAACTTTTGTATGACTGAAGCTTTTAGTGATAGGTCTAATGCTTTAATATTTAATAATTTCTGTCCTCCGAATTCATATTCATTATATAAATAGGCCTGTTTAATTTTGTCTAGCTGGCCGTTCCAAATAAAATGGAATATTATTTTCTCATATAATTTAAAAAACTGTTCGCTAGGCGTAGGCAAGACCATAAGCAAATAGGTAAACTGGGATAATACTAAAGAGTTAATCAGGGTGATTTTTCCACAAATTGACAGGTATTTACCTTTCCATGGTAGCAAGATCTTATCTATTATTGCTAACTTTCTATTACATATTTTTGGAGTGAGATCTTTTATTTCCTTTGGGATATGTATTCCGAGTTTATCCACATCACCATCAGACCATTTTATTGGTAAACTACATGGTAATGTAAAATTTTTATTTTTTAGTGATCAAATACGTAATATAATACATTTATCATAATTTGGTTGTAATCCAGAGAGGTTAGAAAATGTATCTAGATCCTCTATGAGGCTGTGGAGGGATTCTAGTTGTGGATTTAAAAGAAAACATGAATCATCTGCGTACAATGACACCTTTGTTTTTAAGCCCTGTATTTCTAATCCTCTGATATTATTATTGGATCTGATTTTAATAGCTAACATCTCGATGGCCATAATAAATAAATATGCCAATAGCGGACAACCTTGTTTCACTCCTCTTGACAGTTTAAAACTTTCGGAGAAATAGCCATTATTTACTATTTTACACCTAGGGTTACTATACATGATTTTAACCCATTGTATAAGAGATTCTCCAAAATTGAAATGCTCCAGGCATTTATATATAAACCCCAGTTGTACTTTATCAAATGCCTTTTCAAAGTCTGCTATGAATAGCAGGCCTGGTTTCCCAGATCTTTCATAGAACTACTTGTTAATTGCGCTTAAAATACGTATTCTCAACATCTTTTCAACATATTTTGCTCATAGGGATATGACTCAATGCAGTTGTAACATTGATGATTTGGCAATTTTGGGGGGAAGAGGGAGGGAGGGGGAGAGAGGAGGGAGAGAGAGGGGGAGAGAGGGGAGAGAGGAGGGGGAGAGAATAGAGAGAGAGGAGGGAGAGAGAGGAGAGAGAGGGGGAGAGAGGAGAGGGAGGGGGAGAGAGGAGAGAGGGAGGAGGAAGAGAGGAGAGGGAGGGGAGAGAGGAGAGAAAGGGGGAGAGAGGGGGAGAGAGGAGAGAGGGGGAGAGAGGAGAGAGAGGTGAGGGAGAGGGAGAGAGAGGGGAGAGAGGAGAGAGGGGAGGGAGAGAGGAGAGAGGAGAGAGAGGGGGAGAGAGGAGAGAGAGGGGGAGAGAGGAAAAGGAGGGGGAGAGAGAGAGAGAGAGAGAGAGAGGGAGAGAGGGAGGGAGAGAGAGAGAGGGAGAGAGGGAGAGAGGGAGGGGGAGAGAGAGAGGGAGAGAGGGAGGGGGAGAGAGGGGGAGAGGGGGAGAGAGAGAGAGATGGAGGGAGAGGGAGAGAGAGAGAGAGGGGGAGAGAGGAAAAGGAGGGGGAGAGAGGAGAGAGGAGGGAGGGAGAGAGAGGGGAAAGAGAGGTCAGTCAGTCAGTGGAAAAAGTTAGTTCGGAGATCATTGGTAATTACTTAGCAGTAGGACTTGAAAATGTTTTAATTTACACCAACACTTGAACACACACACACACACACACACACACACACACACACACACACACACACACACTCCACTGGCAGCATCACATCTACTCTTCCCATCTAGCTGTTAGTGCCTGACCTCTATTTGGACACACAGTCTGTGTGCATAGTCTGCATTGCTGGGAGCACACACACACACACACACAGACACACACACACACACACACACACACACACACACACACGTTGCTGCACTGTAAAACTGGATAAATTCTGGCTGAGGAAACAAATGACCTACAGAAAATTAAGTTAAGAAACTTAAGAAGCTGACGTGAGCAGTACTTCCTCCATAATAATAGCTGACGTGAGCAGTACTTCCTCCATAATAATAGATGACGTGAGCAGTACTTCCTCCATAATAATAGCTGACGTGAGCAGTACTTCCTCCATAATAATAGCAGACGTGAGCAGTACTTCCTCCATAATAATAGCTGACGTGAGCAGTACTTCCTCCATAATAGATGACGTGAGCAGTACTTCCTCCATAATAATAGCTGACGTGAGCAGTACTTCCTCCATAATAATAGATGACGTGAGCAGTACTTCCTCCATAATAATAGCTGACGTGAGCAGTACTTCCTCCATAATAATAGATGACGTGAGCAGTACTTCCTCCATAATAATAGCTGACGTGAGCAGTACTTCCTCCATAATAATAGATGACGTGAGCAGTACTTCCTCCATAATAATAGATGACGTGAGCAGTACTTCCTCCATAATAATAGATGACGTGAGCAGTACTTCCTCCATAATAATAGATGACGTGAGCAGTACTTCCTCCATAATAGATGACGTGAGCAGTACTTCCTCCATAATAATAGCTGACGTGAGCAGTACTTCCTCCATAATAATAGATGACTTGAGCAGTACTTCCTCCATAATAATAGCTGACGTGAGCAGTACTTCCTCCATAATAATAGCTGACGTGATCAGTACTTCCTCCATAATAATAGCTGACGTGAGCAGTACTTCCTCCATAATAATAGATGACGTGAGCAGTACTTCCTCCATAATAATAGCTGACGTGAGCAGTACTTCCTCCATAATAATAGCTGACGTGAGCAGTACTTCCTCCATAATAATAGCTGACGTGAGCAGTACTTCCTCCATAATAATAGCTGACGTGAGCAGTACTTCCTCCATAATAGTTGACGTGAGCAGTACTTCCTCCATAATAATAGTTGACGTGAGCAGTACTTCCTCCATAATAATAGTGACGTGAGCAGTACTTCCTCCATAATAATAGATGACGTGAGCAGTACTTCCTCCATAATAATAGCTGACGTGAGCAGTACTTCCTCCATAATAGTTGACGTGAGCAGTACTTCCTCCATAATAATAGCTGACGTGAGCAGTACTTCCTCCATAATAATAGCTGACGTGAGCAGTACTTCCTCCATAATAGATGACGTGAGCAGTACTTCCTCCATAATAATAGATGACGTGAGCAGTACTTCCTCCATAATAGCTGACGTGAGCAGTACTTCCTCCATAATAATAGCTGACGTGAGCAGTACTTCCTCCATAATAGCTGACGTGAGCAGTACTTCCTCCATAATAATAGATGACGTGAGCAGTACTTCCTCCATAATAATAGTTGACGTGAGCAGTTCTTCCTCCATAATAATAGCTGACGTGAGCAGTACTTCCTCCATAATAGCTGACGTGAGCAGTACTTCCTCCATAACAATAGATGACGTGAGCAGTACTTCCTCCATAATAATAGTTGACGTGAGCAGTACTTCCTCCATTATAATAGATGACGTGAGCAGTACTTCCTCCATAACAATAGATGACGTGAGCAGTACTTCCTCCATAATAATAGTTGACGTGAGCAGTACTTCCTCCATAATAATAGATGACGTGAGCAGTACTTCCTCCATAATAATAGTTGACGTGAGCAGTACTTCCTCCATAATAATAGATGACGTGAGCAGTACTTCCTCCATAATAATAGATGACGTGAGCAGTACTTCCTCCATAATAATAGATGACGTGAGCAGTACTTCCTCCATAATAATAGCTGACGTGAGCAGTACTTCCTCCATAATAGATGACGTGAGCAGTACTTCCTCCATAATAGATGACGTGAGCAGTACTTCCTCCATAATAATAGCTGACGTGAGCAGTACTTCCTCCATAATAATAGATGACGTGAGCAGTACTTCCTCCATAATAATAGCTGACGTGAGCAGTACTTCCTCCATAATAATAGCTGACGTGAGCAGTACTTCCTCCATAATAGATGACGTGAGCAGTACTTCCTCCATAATAATAGCTGACGTGAGCAGTACTTCCTCCATAATAATAGCTGACGTGAGCAGTACTTCCTCCATAATAATAGATGACGTGAGCAGTACTTCCTCCATAATAATAGCTGACGTGAGCAGTACTTCCTCCATAATAATAGCTGACGTGAGCAGTACTTCCTCCATAATAATAGCTGACGTGAGCAGTACTTCCTCCATAATAATAGCTGACGTGAGCGCAGTACTTCCTTCATAATAATAGTTGACGTGAGCGCAGTACTTCCTCCATAATAATAGCTGACGTGAGCAGTACTTCCTCCATAATAATAATAATAATGTATTTGAGTTAAAAATGCCTTGGGGTGAAAGTGTGGGAGCACACACACACACACACACACACACACACACACACACACACACACACACACAAACCCCCATACTGTGCCATCCGTATGTTATGGTATTATTTATTGTTGTGGTGTTATGGCCAGACAACATTACCCCCCCGTGTCATTATAAACTAATGGATATAGTCTACTGTAGTCTATTATAAACCAGCTAGGTTAGACAACATTACCCCCCCTGTGTCATTATAAACTACTGGATATAGTCTACTGTAGTCTATTATAAACCATAAACCAGCTAGGTTAGACAACATTACCCCCCTGTGTCATTATAAACTACTGGATATAGTCTACTGTAGTCTATTATAAACCAGCTAGGTTAGACAACATTACCCCCCCTGTGTCATTATAAACTACTGGATATAGTCTACTGTAGTCTATTATAAACCAGCTAGGTTAGACAACATTACCCCCCCTGTGTCATTATAAACTACTGGATATAGTCTACAGTAGTCTATTATAAACCAGCTAGGCCAGACAACATTACCCCCCTGTGTCATTATAAACTACTGGATATAGTCTACTGTAGTCTATTATAAACCAGCTAGGTTAGACAACATTACCCCCCCTGTGTCATTATAAACTACTGGATATAGTCTACTGTAGTCTATTATAAACCAGCTAGGTTAGACAACATTACCCCCCTGTGTCATTATAAACTACTGGATATAGTCTACTGTAGTCTATTATAAACCAGCTAGGTTAGACAACATTACCCCCCTGTGTCATTATAAACTACTGGATATAGTCTACTGTAGTCTATTATAAACCAGCTAGGTTAGACAACATTACCCCCCTGTGTCATTATAAACTACTGGATATAGTCTACTGTAGTCTATTATAAACCAGCTAGGTTAGACAACATTACCCCCCCTGTGTCATTATAAACTACTGGATATAGTCTACTGTAGTCTATTATAAACCAGCTAGGCCAGACAACATTACCCCCCTGTGTCATTATAAACTACTGGATATAGTCTACTGTAGTCTATTATAAACCAGCTAGGTTAGACAACATTACCCCCCTGTGTCATTATAAACTACTGGATATAGTCTACTGTAGTCTATTATAAACCAGCTAGGTTAGACAACATTACCCCCCTGTGTCATTATAAACTACTGGATATAGTCTACTGTAGTCTATTATAAACCAGCTAGGTTAGACAACATTACCCCCCTGTGAAATTATAAACTACTGGATATAGTCTACTGTAGTCTATTATAAACCAGCTAGGCCAGACAACATTACCCCCCTGTGTCATTATAAACTACTGGATATAGTCTACTGTAGTCTATTATAAACCAGCTAGGTTAGACAACATTACCCCCCTGTGTCATTATAAACTACTGGATATAGTCTACTGTAGTCTATTATAAACCAGCTAGGTTAGACAACATTACCCCCCTGTGAAATTATAAACTACTGGATATAGTCTACTGTAGTCTATTATAAACCAGCTAGGCCAGACAACATTACCCCCCTGTGTCATTATAAACTACTGGATATAGTCTACTGTAGTCTATTATAAACCAGCTAGGTTAGACAACATTATCCCCCTGTGTCATTATAAACTACTGGATATAGTCTACTGTAGTCTATTATAAACCAGCTAGGTTAGACAACATTACCCCCCTGTGTCATTATAAACTACTGGATATAGTCTACTGTAGTCTATTATAAACCAGCTAGGTTAGACAACATTACCCCCCTGTGTCATTATAAACTACTGGATATAGTCTACTGTAGTCTATTATAAACCAGCTAGGTTAGACAACATTACCCCCCTGTGTCATTATAAACTACTGGATATAGTCTACTGTAGTCTATTATAAACCAGCTAGGTTAGACAACATTACCCCCCTGTGTCATTATAAACTACTGGATATAGTCTACTGTAGTCTATTATAAACCAGCTAGGTTAGACAACATTACCCCCCTGTGAAATTATAAACTACTGGATATAGTCTACTGTAGTCTATTATAAACCATAAACCAGCTAGGTTAGACAACATTACCCCCCTGTGTTATTATAACTACTGGATATAGTCTACTGTAGTCTATTATAAACCAGCTAGGTTAGACAACATTACCCTCCTGTGTCATTATAAACTACTGGATATAGTCTACTGTAGTCTATTATAAACCAGCTAGGTTAGACAACATTACCCCCCTGTGTCATTATAAACTACTGGATATAGTCTACTGTAGTCTATTATAAACCATAAACCAGCTAGGCCAGACAACATTACCCCCCTGTGTCATTATAAACTACTGGATATAGTCTACTGTAGTCTATTATAAACCAGCTAGGCCAGACAACATTACCCCCCTGTGTCATTATAAACTACTGGATATAGTCTACTGTAGTCTATTATAAACCAGCTAGGTTAGACAACATTACCCCCCTGTGTCATTATAAACTACTGGATATAGTCTACTGTAGTCTATTATAAACCAGCTAGGTTAGACAACATTACCCCCCTGTGTCATTATAAACTACTGGATATAGTCTACTGTAGTCTATTATAAACCAGCTAGGTTAGACAACATTACCCCCCTGTGTCATTATAAACTACTGGATATAGTCTACTGTAGTCTATTATAAACCATAAACCAGCTAGGCCAGACAACATTACCCCCCCTGTGTCATTATAAACTACTGGATATAGTCTACTGTAGTCTATTATAAACCAGCTAGGTTAAACAACATTACCCCCCCTGTGTCATTATAAACTACTGGATATAGTCTACTGTAGTATATTATAAACCAGCTAGGTTAGACAACATTACCCCCCCCCCCTGTGTCATTATAAACTACTGGATATAGTCTACTGTAGTCTATTATAAACCAGCTAGGTTAGACAACATTACCCCCCCTGTGTCATTATAAACTACTGGATATAGTCTACTGTAGTCTATTATAAACCAGCTAGGTTAGACAACATTACCACTCCTCTGTGTCATTATAAACTACTGGATATAGTCTACTGTAGTCTATTATAAACCATAAACCAGCTAGGTTAGACAACATTACCCCCCTGTGTCATTATAAACTACTGGATATAGTCTACTGTAGTCTATTATAAACCAGCTAGGTTAGACAACATTACCCCCCTGTGTCATTATAAACTACTGGATATAGTCTACTGTAGTCTATTATTAACCAGCTAGGTTAGACAACATTACCCCCCTGTGTCATTATAAACTACTGGATATAGTCTACTGTAGTCTATTATAAACCAGCTAGGCCAGACAACATTACCCCCCTGTGTCATTATAAACTACTGGATATAGTCTACTGTAGTCTATTATAAACCAGCTAGGTTAGACAACATTACCCCCCCTGTGTCATTATAAACTACTGGATATAGTCTACTGTAGTCTATTATAAACCAGCTAGGTTAGACAACATTACCCCCCTGTGTCATTATAAACTACTGGATATAGTCTACTGTAGTCTATTATAAACCAGCTAGGTTAGACAACATTACCCCCCTGTGTCATTATAAACTACTGGATATAGTCTATTGTAGTCTATTATAAACCAGCTAGGTTAGACAACATTACCCCCCTGTGTCATTATAAACTACTGGATATAGTCTACTGTAGTCTATTATAAACCAGCTAGGTTAGACAACATTACCCCCCTGTGTCATTATAAACTACTGGATATAGTCTACTGTAGTCTATTATAAACCAGCTAGGTTAGACAACATTACCCCCCTGTGTCATTATAAACTACTGGATATAGTCTACTGTAGTCTATTATAAACCAGCTAGGTTAGACAACATTACCCCCCTGTGTCATTATAAACTACTGGATATAGTCTACTGTAGTCTATTATAAACCAGCTAGGTTAGACAACATTACCCCCCTGTGTCATTATAAACTACTGGATATAGTCTACTGTAGTCTATTATAAACCAGCTAGGTTAGACAACATTACCCCCCTGTGTCATTATAAACTACTGGATATAGTCTACTGTAGTCTATTATAAACCATAAACCAGCTAGGTTAGACAACATTACCCCCCTGTGTCATTATAAACTACTGGATATAGTCTACTGTAGTCTATTATAAACCAGCTAGGTTAGACAACATTACCCCCCCCTGTGTCATTATAAACTACTGGATATAGTCTACTGTAGTCTATTATAAACCAGCTAGGTTAGACAACATTACCCCCCTGTGCCATTATAAACTACTGGATATAGTCTACTGTAGTCTATTATAAACCAGCTAGGTTAGACAACATTACCCCCCTGTGTCATTATAAACTACTGGATATAGTCTACTGTAGTCTATTATAAACCATAAACCAGCTAGGTTAGACAACATTACCCCCCTGTGTCATTATAAACTACTGGATATAGTCTACTGTAGTCTATTATAAACCATAAACCAGCTAGGCCAGACAACATTACCCCCCTGTGTCATTATAAACTACTGGATATAGTCTACTGTAGTCTATTATAAACCAGCTAGGTTAGACAACATTACCCCCCTGTGTCATTATAAACTACTGGATTTAGTCTACTGTAGTCTATTATAAACCAGCTAGGTTAGACAACATTACCCCCCCTGTGTCATTATAAACTACTGGATATAGTCTACTGTAGTCTATTATAAACCAGCTAGGTTAGACAACATTACCCCCCCTGTGTCATTATAAACTACTGGATATAGTCTACTGTAGTCTATTATAAACCAGCTAGGTTAGACAACATTACCCCCTTGTGTCATTATAAACTACTGGATATAGTCTACTGTAGTCTATTATAAACCATAACCCAGCTAGGCCAGACAACATTACCCCCCTGTGTCATTATAAACTACTGGATATAGTCTACTGTAGTCTATTATAAACCATAAACCAGCTAGGTTAGACAACATTACCCCCCTGTGTCATTATAAACTACTAGATGTAGTCTACTGTAGTCTAATATAAACCAGCTAGGTTAGACAACATTACCCCCCCCTGTGTCATTATAAACTACTGGATATAGTCTACTGTAGTCTATTATAAACCAGCTAGGTTAGACAACATTACCCCCCTGTGTCATTATAAACTACTGGATATAGTCTACTGTAGTCTATTATAAACCATAAACCAGCTAGGTTAGACAACATTACCCCCCTGTGTCATTATAAACTAATGGATATAGTCTACTGTAGTCTATTATAAACCAGCTAGGTTAGACAACATTACCCCCCTGTGTCATTATAAACTACTGGATATAGTCTACTGTAGTCTATTATAAACCAGCTAGGTTAGACAACATTACCCCCCTGTGTCATTATAAACTTCTGGATATAGTCTACTGTAGTCTATTATAAACCATAAACCAGCTAGGCCAGACAACATTACCCCCCCTGTGTCATTATAAACTACTGGATATAGTCTACTGTAGTCTATTATAAACCAGCTAGGTTAGACATCATTACCCCCCTGTGTCATTATAAACTACTGGATATAGTCTACTGTAGTCTATTATAAACCAGCTAGGTTAGACAACATTACCCCCCTGTGTCATTATAAACTACTGGATATAGTCTACTGTAGTCTATTATAAACCAGCTAGGTTAGACAACATTACCCCCCTGTGTCATTATAAACTACTGGATATAGGCTACTGTAGTCTATTATAAACCAGCTAGGTTAGACAACATTACCCCCCCTGTGTCATTATAAACTACTGGATATAGTCTACTGTAGTCTATTATAAACCAGCTAGGTTAGACAACATTACCCCCCTGTGTCATTATAAACTACTGGATATAGTCTACTGTAGTCTATTATAAACCAGCTAGGTTAGACAACATTACCCCCCTGTGTCATTATAAACTACTGGATATAGTCTACTGTAGTCTATTATAAACCAGCTAGGCCAGACAACATTACCCCCCTGTGTCATTATAAACTACTGGATATAGTCTACTGTAGTCTATTATAAACCATAAACCAGCTAGGTTAGACAACATTACCCCCCTGTGTCATTATAAACTACTGGATATAGTCTACTGTAGTCTATTATAAACCAGCTAGGTTAGACAACATTACCCCCCCCTGTGTCATTATAAACTACTGGATATAGTCTACTGTAGTCTATTATAAACCAGCTAGGTTAGACAACATTACCCCCCTGTGCCATTATAAACTACTGGAAATAGTCTACTGTAGTCTATTATAAACCAGCTAGGTTAGACAACATTACCCCCCCTGTGTCATTATAAACTACTGGATATAGTCTACTGTAGTCTATTATAAACCAGCTAGGTTAGACAACATTACCCCCCCCCTGTGTCATTATAAACTACTGGATATAGTCTACTGTAGTCTATTATAAACCAGCTAGGTTAGACAACATTACCCCCCTGTGTCATTATAAACTACTGGATATAGTCTACTGTAGTCTATTATTAACCAGCTAGGTTAGACAACATTACCCCCCTGTGTCATTATAAACTACTGGATATAGTCTACTGTAGTCTATTATAAACCAGCTAGGCCAGACAACATTACCCCCCTGTGTCATTATAAACTACTGGATATAGTCTACTGTAGTCTATTATAAACCAGCTAGGTTAGACAACATTACCCCCCCTGTGTCATTATAAACTACTGGATATAGTCTACTGTAGTCTATTATAAACCAGCTAGGTTAGACAACATTACCCCCCTGTGTCATTATAAACTACTGGATATAGTCTACTGTAGTCTATTATAAACCAGCTAGGTTAGACAACATTACCCCCCTGTGTCATTTTAAACTACTGGATATAGTCTATTGTAGTCTATTATAAACCAGCTAGGTTAGACAACATTACCCCCCTGTGTCATTATAAACTACTGGATATAGTCTACTGTAGTCTATTATAAACCAGCTAGGTTAGACAACATTACCCCCCTGTGTCATTATAAACTACTGGATATAGTCTACTGTAGTCTATTATAAACCATAAACCAGCTAGGTTAGACAACATTACCCCCCTGTGTCATTATAAACTACTGGATATAGTCTACTGTAGTCTATTATAAACCAGCTAGGTTAGACAACATTACCCCCCCCCTGTGTCATTATAAACTACTGGATATAGTCTACTGTAGTCTATTATAAACCAGCTAGGTTAGACAACATTACCCCCCTGTGCCATTATAAACTACTGGATATAGTCTACTGTAGTCTATTATAAACCAGCTAGGTTAGACAACATTACCCCCCTGTGTCATTATAAACTACTGGATATAGTCTACTGTAGTCTATTATAAACCATAAACCAGCTAGGTTAGACAACATTACCCCCCTGTGTCATTATAAACTACTGGATATAGTCCACTGTAGTCTATTATAAACCAGCTAGGTTAAACAACATTACCCCCCCTGTGTCATTATAAACTACTGGATATAGTCTACTGTAGTCTATTATAAACCATAAACCAGCTAGGCCAGACAACATTACCCCCCTGTGTCATTATAAACTACTGGATATAGTCTACTGTAGTCTATTATAAACCAGCTAGGTTAGACAACATTACCCCCCTGTGTCATTATAAACTACTGGATTTAGTCTACTGTAGTCTATTATAAACCAGCTAGGTTAGACAACATTACCCCCCCTGTGTCATTATAAACTACTGGATATAGTCTACTGTAGTCTATTATAAACCAGCTAGGTTAGACAACATTACCCCCCCTGTGTCATTATAAACTACTGGATATAGTCTACTGTAGTCTATTATAAACCAGCTAGGTTAGACAACATTACCCCCTTGTGTCATTATAAACTACTGGATATAGTCTACTGTAGTCTATTATAAACCATAACCCAGCTAGGCCAGACAACATTACCCCCCTGTGTCATTATAAACTACTGGATATAGTCTACTGTAGTCTATTATAAATCATAAACCAGCTAGGTTAGACAACATTACCCCCCTGTGTCATTATAAACTACTAGATGTAGTCTACTGTAGTCTAATATAAACCAGCTAGGTTAGACAACATTACCCCCCCCCTGTGTCATTATAAACTACTGGATATAGTCTACTGTAGTCTATTATAAACCAGCTAGGTTAGACAACATTACCCCCCCCCCCCTGTGTCATTATAAACTACTGGATATAGTCTACTGTAGTCTATTATAAACCAGCTAGGTTAGACAACATTACCCCCCTGTGTCATTATAAACTACTGGATATAGTCTACTGTAGTCTATTATTAACCAGCTAGGTTAGACAACATTACCCCCCTGTGTCATTATAAACTACTGGATATAGTCTACTGTAGTCTATTATAAACCAGCTAGGCCAGACAACATTACCCCCCTGTGTCATTATAAACTACTGGATATAGTCTACTGTAGTCTATTATAAACCAGCTAGGTTAGACAACATTACCCCCCTGTGTCATTATAAACTACTGGATATAGTCTACTGTAGTCTATTATAAACCAGCTAGGTTAGACAACATTACCCCCCTGTGTCATTATAAACTACTGGATATAGTCTACTGTAGTCTATTATAAACCAGCTAGGTTAGACAACATTACCCCCCTGTGTCATTATAAACTACTGGATATAGTCTATTGTAGTCTATTATAAACCAGCTAGGTTAGACAACATTACCCCCCTGTGTCATTATAAACTACTGGATATAGTCTACTGTAGTCTATTATAAACCAGCTAGGTTAGACAACATTACCCCCCTGTGTCATTATAAACTACTGGATATAGTCTACTGTAGTCTATTATAAACCAGCTAGGTTAGACAACATTACCCCCCTGTGTCATTATAAACTACTGGATATAGTCTACTGTAGTCTATTATAAACCAGCTAGGTTAGACAACATTACCCCCCTGTGTCATTATAAACTACTGGATATAGTCTACTGTAGTCTATTATAAACCATAAACCAGCTAGGTTAGACAACATTACCCCCCTGTGTCATTATAAACTACTGGATATAGTCTACTGTAGTCTATTATAAACCAGCTAGGTTAGACAACATTACCCCCCCCTGTGTCATTATAAACTACTGGATATAGTCTACTGTAGTCTATTATAAACCAGCTAGGTTAGACAACATTACCCCCCTGTGCCATTATAAACTACTGGATATAGTCTACTGTAGTCTATTATAAACCAGCTAGGTTAGACAACATTACCCCCCTGTGTCATTATAAACTACTGGATATAGTCTACTGTAGTCTATTATAAACCATAAACCAGCTAGGTTAGACAACATTACCCCCCTGTGTCATTATAAACTACTGGATATAGTCCACTGTAGTCTATTATAAACCAGCTAGGTTAAACAACATTACCCCCCCTGTGTCATTATAAACTACTGGATATAGTCTACTGTAGTCTATTATAAACCATAAACCAGCTAGGCCAGACAACATTACCCCCCTGTGTCATTATAAACTACTGGATATAGTCTACTGTAGTCTATTATAAACCAGCTAGGTTAGACAACATTACCCCCCTGTGTCATTATAAACTACTGGATTTAGTCTACTGTAGTCTATTATAAACCAGCTAGGTTAGACAACATTACCCCCCCTGTGTCATTATAAACTACTGGATATAGTCTACTGTAGTCTATTATAAACCAGCTAGGTTAGACAACATTACCCCCCCTGTGTCATTATAAACTACTGGATATAGTCTACTGTAGTCTATTATAAACCAGCTAGGTTAGACAACATTACCCCCTTGTGTCATTATAAACTACTGGATATAGTCTACTGTAGTCTATTATAAACCATAACCCAGCTAGGCCAGACAACATTACCCCCCTGTGTCATTATAAACTACTGGATATAGTCTACTGTAGTCTATTATAAACCATAAACCAGCTAGGTTAGACAACATTACCCCCCTGTGTCATTATAAACTACTAGATGTAGTCTACTGTAGTCTAATATAAACCAGCTAGGTTAGACAACATTACCCCCCCCTGTGTCATTATAAACTACTGGATATAGTCTACTGTAGTCTATTATAAACCAGCTAGGTTAGACAACATTACCCCCCTGTGTCATTATAAACTACTGGATATAGTCTACTGTAGTCTATTATAAACCATAAACCAGCTAGGTTAGACAACATTACCCCCCTGTGTCATTATAAACTAATGGATATAGTCTACTGTAGTCTATTATAAACCAGCTAGGTTAGACAACATTACCCCCCTGTGTCATTATAAACTACTGGATATAGTCTACTGTAGTCTATTATAAACCAGCTAGGTTAGACAACATTACCCCCCTGTGTCATTATAAACTTCTGGATATAGTCTACTGTAGTCTATTATAAACCATAAACCAGCTAGGCCAGACAACATTACCCCCCCTGTGTCATTATAAACTACTGGATATAGTCTACTGTAGTCTATTATAAACCAGCTAGGTTAGACATCATTACCCCCCTGTGTCATTATAAACTACTGGATATAGTCTACTGTAGTCTATTATAAACCAGCTAGGTTAGACAACATTACCCCCCTGTGTCATTATAAACTACTGGATATAGTCTACTGTAGTCTATTATAAACCAGCTAGGTTAGACAACATTACCCCCCTGTGTCATTATAAACTACTGGATATAGTCTACTGTAGTCTATTATAAACCAGCTAGGCCAGACAACATTACCCCCCTGTGTCATTATAAACTACTGGATATAGTCTACTGTAGTGTATTATAAACCATAAACCAGCTAGGTTAGACAACATTACCCCCCTGTGTCATTATAAACTACTGGATATAGTCTACTGTAGTCTATTATAAACCAGCTAGGTTAGACAACATTACCCCCCCCTGTGTCATTATAAACTACTGGATATAGTCTACTGTAGTCTATTATAAACCAGCTAGGTTAGACAACATTACCCCCCCTGTGTCATTATAAACTACTGGATATAGTCTACTGTAGTCTATTATAAACCAGCTAGGTTAGACAACATTACCCCCCTGTGTCATTATAAACTACTGGATATAGTCTACTGTAGTCTATTATAAACCAACTAGGTTAGACAACATTACCCCCCTGTGTCATTATAAACTACTGGATATAGTCTATTGTAGTCTATTATAAACCAGCTAGGTTAGACAACATTACCCCCCTATGTCATTATAAACTACTGGATATAGTCTACTGTAGTCTATTATAAACCAGCTAGGTTAGACAACATTACCCCCCTGTGTCATTATAAACTACTGGATATAGTCTACTGTAGTCTATTATAAACCAGCTAGGTTAGACAACATTACCCCCCTGTGTCATTATAAACTACTGGATATAGTCTACTGTAGTCTATTATAAACCAGCTAGGTTAGACAACATTACCCCCCCCTGTGTCATTATAAACTACTGGATATAGTCTACTGTAGTCTATTATAAACCAGCTAGGTTAGACAACATTACCCCCCTGTGCCATTATAAACTACTGGATATAGTCTACTGTAGTCTATTATAAACCAGCTAGGTTAGACAACATTACCCCCCTGTGTCATTATAAACTACTGGATATAGTCTACTGTAGTCTATTATAAACCATAAACCAGCTAGGTTAGACAACATTACCCCCCTGTGTCATTATAAACTACTGGATATAGTCCACTGTAGTCTATTATAAACCAGCTAGGTTAAACAACATTACCCCCCCTGTGTCATTATAAACTACTGGATATAGTCTACTGTAGTCTATTATAAACCATAAACCAGCTAGGCCAGACAACATTACCCCCCTGTGTCATTATAAACTACTGGATATAGTCTACTGTAGTCTATTATAAACCAGCTAGGTTAGACAACATTACCCCCCTGTGTCATTATAAACTACTGGATTTAGTCTACTGTAGTCTATTATAAACCAGCTAGGTTAGACAACATTACCCCCCCTGTGTCATTATAAACTACTGGATATAGTCTACTGTAGTCTATTATAAACCAGCTAGGTTAGACAACATTACCCCCCCTGTGTCATTATAAACTACTGGATATAGTCTACTGTAGTCTATTATAAACCAGCTAGGTTAGACAACATTACCCCCTTGTGTCATTATAAACTACTGGATATAGTCTACTGTAGTCTATTATAAACCATAACCCAGCTAGGCCAGACAACATTACCCCCCTGTGTCATTATAAACTACTGGATATAGTCTACTGTAGTCTATTATAAACCATAAACCAGCTAGGTTAGACAACATTACCCCCCTGTGTCATTATAAACTACTAGATGTAGTCTACTGTAGTCTAATATAAACCAGCTAGGTTAGACAACATTACCCCCCCCTGTGTCATTATAAACTACTGGATATAGTCTACTGTAGTCTATTATAAACCAGCTAGGTTAGACAACATTACCCCCCCTGTGTCATTATAAACTACTGGATATAGTCTACTGTAGTCTATTATAACCATAAACCAGCTAGGTTAGACAACATTACCCCCCTGTGTCATTATAAACTGGATATAGTCTACTGTAGTCTATTATTAACCAGCTAGGTTAGACAACATTACCCCCCTGTGTCATTATAAACTACTGGATATAGTCTACTGTAGTCTATTATAAACCAGCTAGGCCAGACAACATTACCCCCCTGTGTCATTATAAACTACTGGATATAGTCTACTGTAGTCTATTATAAACCAGCTAGGTTAGACAACATTACCCCCCCTGTGTCATTATAAACTACTGGATATAGTCTACTGTAGTCTATTATAAACCAGCTAGGTTAGACAACATTACCCCCCCCCTGTGTCATTATAAACTACTGGATATAGTCTACTGTAGTCTATTATTAACCAGCTAGGTTAGACAACATTACCCCCCTGTGTCATTATAAACTACTGGATATAGTCTACTGTAGTCTATTATTAACCAGCTAGGTTAGACAACATTACCCCCCTGTGTCATTATAAACTACTGGATATAGTCTACTGTAGTCTATTATAAACCAGCTAGGCCAGACAACATTACCCCCCTGTGTCATTATAAACTACTGGATATAGTCTACTGTAGTCTATTATAAACCAGCTAGGTTAGACAACATTACCCCCCCTGTGTCATTATAAACTACTGGATATAGTCTACTGTAGTCTATTATAAACCAGCTAGGTTAGACAACATTACCCCCCTGTGTCATTATAAACTACTGGATATAGTCTACTGTAGTCTATTATAAACCAGCTAGGTTAGACAACATTACCCCCCTGTGTCATTATAAACTACTGGATATAGTCTATTGTAGTCTATTATAAACCAGCTAGGTTAGACAACATTACCCCCCTGTGTCATTATAAACTACTGGATATAGTCTACTGTAGTCTATTATAAACCAGCTAGGTTAGACAACATTACCCCCCCCTGTGTCATTATAAACTACTGGATATAGTCTACTGTAGTCTATTATAAACCAGCTAGGTTAGACAACATTACCCCCCTGTGCCATTATAAACTACTGGAAATAGTCTACTGTAGTCTATTATAAACCAGCTAGGTTAGACAACATTACCCCCCCTGTGTCATTATAAACTACTGGATATAGTCTACTGTAGTCTATTATAAACCATAAACCAGCTAGGTTAGACAACATTACCCCCCTGTGTCATTATAAACTACTGGATATAGTCTACTGTAGTCTATTATAAACCAGCTAGGTTAGACAACATTACCCCCCCCTGTGTCATTATAAACTACTGGATATAGTCTACTGTAGTCTATTATAAACCAGCTAGGTTAGACAACATTACCCCCCTGTGCCATTATAAACTACTGGATATAGTCTACTGTAGTCTATTATAAACCAGCTAGGTTAGACAACATTACCCCCCTGTGTCATTATAAACTACTGGATATAGTCTACTGTAGTCTATTATAAACCATAAACCAGCTAGGTTAGACAACATTACCCCCCTGTGTCATTATAAACTACTGGATATAGTCCACTGTAGTCTATTATAAACCAGCTAGGTTAAACAACATTACCCCCCCTGTGTCATTATAAACTACTGGATATAGTCTACTGTAGTCTATTATAAACCATAAACCAGCTAGGCCAGACAACATTACCCCCCTGTGTCATTATAAACTACTGGATATAGTCTACTGTAGTCTATTATAAACCAGCTAGGTTAGACAACATTACCCCCCTGTGTCATTATAAACTACTGGATTTAGTCTACTGTAGTCTATTATAAACCAGCTAGGTTAGACAACATTACCCCCCCTGTGTCATTATAAACTACTGGATATAGTCTACTGTAGTCTATTATAAACCAGCTAGGTTAATAATAATAAATAATAATAATAATAATAGCTAGGTTAGACAACATTACCCCCCCTGTGTCATTATAAACTACTGGATATAGTCTACTGTAGTCTATTATAAACCAGCTAGGTTAGACAACATTACCCCCTTGTGTCATTATAAACTACTGGATATAGTCTACTGTAGTCTATTATAAACCATAACCCAGCTAGGCCAGACAACATTACCCCCCTGTGTCATTATAAACTACTGGATATAGTCTACTGTAGTCTATTATAAACCATAAACCAGCTAGGTTAGACAACATTACCCCCCTGTGTCATTATAAACTACTAGATGTAGTCTACTGTAGTCTAATATAAACCAGCTAGGTTAGACAACATTACCCCCCCCCTGTGTCATTATAAACTACTGGATATAGTCTACTGTAGTCTATTATAAACCAGCTAGGTTAGACAACATTACCCCCCTGTGTCATTATAAACTACTGGATATAGTCTACTGTAGTCTATTATAAACCATAAACCAGCTAGGTTAGACAACATTACCCCCCTGTGTCATTATAAACTAATGGATATAGTCTACTGTAGTCTATTATAAACCAGCTAGGTTAGACAACATTACCCCCCTGTGTCATTATAAACTACTGGATATAGTCTACTGTAGTCTATTATAAACCAGCTAGGTTAGACAACATTACCCCCCTGTGTCATTATAAACTTCTGGATATAGTCTACTGTAGTCTATTATAAACCATAAACCAGCTAGGCCAGACAACATTACCCCCCTGTGTCATTATAAACTACTGGATATAGTCTACTGTAGTCTATTATAAACCAGCTAGGTTAGACATCATTACCCCCCTGTGTCATTATAAACTACTGGATATAGTCTACTGTAGTCTATTATAAACCAGCTAGGTTAGACAACATTACCCCCCCTGTGTCATTATAAACTACTGGATATAGTCTACTGTAGTCTATTATAAACCAGCTAGGTTAGACAACATTACCCCCCTGTGTCATTATAAACTACTGGATATAGTCTACTGTAGTCTATTATAAACCAGCTAGGTTAGACAACATTACCCCCCTGTGTCATTATAAACTACTGGATATAGTCTACTGTAGTCTATTATAAACCAGCTAGGTTAGACAACATTACCCCCCTGTGTCATTATAAACTACTGGATATAGTCTACTGTAGTCTATTATAAACCAGCTAGGTTAGACAACATTACCCCCCTGTGTCATTATAAACTACTGGATATAGTCTACTGTAGTCTATTATAAACCAGCTAGGTCACCAATAGCAACATCTAGCCTATCACATCTCTTTGTCAGGGCGTTATATTGGCCATAATGTTATATCATGGTCACACAGACAACATGACCTCCTGTCATTATAAAAACACCAAGAGTTTGTCATAATAATATTGATAGCCTACTGTAAATGATTTACTGTTGGCTTTATGTAGTAAACGATACCGACGATCAACGTGACGACAAAAACACCGAGCGACCAGCGTTTTTAAGGAACGGGATCGAGACACTCCGTGGTGGTCGTGAAGTGGCCTAATCACCGAAAGGGAGGATGACAACGGAAAATAAACAAAGACGCAGAAACAAAACAATCACCGTTAGAACCGGATGACGCATAGCCTGTTATTATAGACAGAGGATGCTAGGCATGATAAGACTCCTGTATACAGGCCTACACACACGTCTCCGTGGTCTGTCTCACCGTTGGAACCGGATGACCCATAGCCTGTTATTATAGACAGAGGATGGGTTAGGGTTAGGGTTAGGGTTACCACGTCTCCGTGGTCTGTCTCACCCAGCAGAGTAGTCTGAGGATGGTCCGCGGCTGTTTGACAAAGACCACCGGATCAAAGTGCGAGCTCCCGGATTTACCGGGAAGAAACGAGCCCACCGGCTCCATCCCTCCCTCCGTCTATTTTCTTTATCTTTCGTTTTTTTTCTATTTCTTCTTGATTTTTATCAGTTATTCCTTTCGGGTTTCAGTGTCGTTGAGATAGTCACAGCCTGTCCTCCGGTCTGGGTCTCGCGCTGCGGCTGGCTGAGATGCAGAGCGAGCGGGCTGCTGGGGATTCGCACACTCACCGACGGCTCTACAGCGCCCCGCGACTCTCCCTGTGCGAACCGAGTAACTGTTAAATAACAGACAGTGCACCGGGAATAGGCCTGTCTGGAAATACAGTCTTGATTAATAAGAATATTGAAATAGTCAAATAAACTCTCTATATGGTGTTCAAAATCCTAGTCTTCTTTGACAACAGTGTCAATATGAATTCATTGTTTTACCTTTTCACTCAACAGTGAAAGTTCCTTTTTTGATTGACACCTGCCCTTAGCTCTGCAGCAGATGCACACTACTCTCTCTCTCTCTCTCTCTCTCTCTCTCTCTCTCTCTCTCTCTCTCTCTCTCTCTCTCTCTCTCTCTCTCTCTCTCTCTCTCTCTCTCTCTCTCTCTCTCTCTTTCTCTCTCTCTCTCTTTCTCTCTCTCTCTCTCTCTGTCTCTCTCTCTCTCTCTGTCTCGCTCTTTCTCTCTCTCTCTCTCTGTCTGTCTCTCTCTCTCTCACTCTCTCTCTCTCTCTCTCTCTCTCTCTGTCTCGCTCTTTCTCTCTCTCTCTCTGTCTGTCTCTCTCTCTCTCCTCTCTCTCTCTCTCTCTCTCTCTCTCTCTCTCTCTCTCTCTCTCTCTCTCTCTCTCTCTCTCTCTCTCTCTCTCTCAATTCAATTCAATTCAATTCAATTTCAATTTCAATTTCAATTTAAGGGCTTTATTGGAAACATATGTTTACATTGCCAATGCAAATGGAATAGATAATAAATAAAAGTGAAATAAACAAGGGAAACATTAGTAAACATTACACTCACAAAAGTTTTACAGTTTTTCTCGATTGCTAAGACACATTTCTTGAAAGCTGCTCTCCTTTTCTCTTAACTGTGAACACAAAACCCAATTTTCAAGCTACATTCACAAAACCTCAGACTCTTCTTGCAAAACCAAACTTTCACCTCAAAACAGTTCAATCTGTGCTCAAAACTGAACTATGTTGTCAAATCGTGCCCCGAGTCAATCAAAATAAAAAACACTACTGAACAGTCACTAAACACTACGTAGAAAAATAGAAAACACAATGCTCAGGACATGAATCTGGAGAAATAAATGTTTATTTTCACTGTAGGCTAAATGCATGTTGCAAAACAAAAAAAACCTGTGCATTTAGCACTTGTACAAAAAGACAAAACAGAAATCTTGTGCATTTACATGTAGCACTTGTAAAAACAAACAGAAATCTTATGCGTTTGCCACTTGTGTACAGTAAGCCCATGTAAAAATAAAGTACAAAAATATACAAATAAGTGCATTACTCAGCCACAGCATCATGTCTCCGTACTGGGTCAGGCCACAGGACTTCATCCACATCACAGGCCACATTTTGTCTGGCCAGGCAACGGGGGAAAAAAACCCTGGCATGCCGTATCCAGGCTTGGCATGCCTCCACACCTATGTCACCACAGGCAAGTCCCATGGCTTGCAGGAGATTTACCCTGGTGTAAGGTTGGCATTCATATACCTTCCACCGCCATGAGGAGAAGAATTCCTCAATGGGGTTTAGGAAAGGGGAGTACGGTGGAAGGAAAAGATTGATAAAACCTTGGTTCATATTGTACCACTCTCTAACCTGGAGGGCTCTGTGAAAACTCACATTGTCCCAAACAACAACATAGATGGGATGCTCATCCTGCTGCCCTAACAAAGCATCTCGCATGTGATTGAGGAAAATTAGGAGCTGGTGAGTGTTGTAGGGCCCCAGGTTGGCATGATGGTGGACAACCCCATGATTGCTGATGGCAGCACATAATGTGACATTGCCACCACGCTGCCCAGGAACACCAACAATGGCCCGATGGCCAATCACATTACGGCCTCTCCTTCTCATTTTGGTGAGATTAAACCCAGCTTCATCCATGTAGATGTATTGATGGGGTCTTTCCATTGCATCCAGTTGAAAAACCCTCTGTAGAAATAGATATAGTTTTGTAAGTGATACGGAAAAAGTGATTTAGGCCACTACAGTAAATCACTACTTAGAGTAATCAACATTGAATGTGTCTGGATATATGCCAACCTGTACATACTGGAATCTTTGCTCTTTGACTCTGTCTGAGTTGCGATCAAAAGGCACTCTGTATAGCTGTTTCATGCGCAGTCTGTTGCGCTTGAGGACACGATCAACAGTAGAGAGGCTGACACTGTTGATACCCTCAAAATTTAAATGGTCCTCAATGATCTTCTGCTGAATTTCGCTCAGTTTAATGGCATTGTTCTCACGGACCATATCAACAATTAGGGTCTCTTGGTGTGGGGAGAACATACCTGTCCTCCCACCCCCATGTGGCAGTCTTTCAATTCTACAAAAAGAGAACATGGAGTTACAAAAAATATACATGGAATACTAGGCCTACAAACAGTTAGACCAACCCTCCATTACAATACTACAGTACATTGGTACAGTGATGTACTGAAACATATATTTACTTACAGTATACTGTGGTACAGTATATAGTATGTCATACAGTAATTGCTGTCAACATTTACATACTGTACTATAATGTCAAAAAAAGGTAATTACCTGTTCTCTTCTCTAAATCTTCGGATTATGGTGGACACAGTGAATCTACTGATGTTTGGTTGTACCCTTTGTCCAGCCTCCCTCATGCTCATACCATGGACAAGAACATGGTCAATCACAGTAGCTCTGATTTCATCAGATATTACTGTTCTTTGTCTTCGCTGACCACCTCGACCACCTCGACCTCCTCTCACACGAACTCTTCCTCTCAGATTTCTATCCATTGTAGGGCCTCACAAACCAGTGCTCTCTGAACTGGCTTACTGTATATGTTCCCTCACATCATTAGCCACAAGTGTGATCAATTTTGAGTTGTTGTGTTCAAGTGGTGACACCTGTGCTCTAATTGTGTTTGACTTTTGTCACCTGTGCTCACCATTATGCAGCACGGGTGCATCACAATGAAAATGTGTTGGCAAGTTATGTCTAAACAGGTGAAAAGTGCTTATGGTTTTGCCAAAAGAGTGATTGATTCAATCAGTGGGTTCAGGCAACTGAGCATTTGGTTCAGACAATAGGGTTTAGTGTTTTAGCAATTGAGAAAAACTGTAAAAGAATATAGACATTTCAAATGTTATATTATTGGTTATGTACAGTGTTGTTACAATATGCAAATATGTGAAGTATGAAAGGGAAAATAAATCAACAGATAAATATGGGTTGTATTTACAATGTTGTTTGTAAATACTCTGTAGCTCAGCTGGTAGAGCACGGCGCTTATAACGCTAAGGTAGTGGGTTCGATCCCCGGGACCACCCATACACAAAAAAAAGTAAAATGTATGCACGCATGACTGTAAGTCGCTTTGGATAAAAGCGTCTGCTAAATGGCATTTTATTTATTTGTTTGTGCTCCACTGGTTGCCCTTTTCTCATGGCAACGGGTCACAAATCTTGCTGCTGTGATTACACACTGTGGTATTTCACCTAACAGATATGGGAATTTATCAATGTTTGATTTGATTTTAAAGTCTTTGTGGGTCTGTGTGATCTGAGGGAAATATGTGTCTCTAATATGGTCATACATTTGGCAGGAGGTTAGGAAGTGCAGCTCAGTTTCCACCTAATTTTGTGGGCAGTGTGCACATAGCCTGTCTTCTCTTGAGAGCCAGGTCTGCCTACGGCGGCCTTTCTCAATAGCAAGGCTATGCTCACCGAGTCTGTACAGAGTCAAAGCTTTCCTTAAGTTTGGGTCAGTCACAGTGGTCAGGTATTCTGCCACTGTGTACTCTCTGTTTAGGGCCAAATAGCATTCTAGTTTGCTCTGTTTTTGGTTGATTCTTTCCAGTGTGCCAAATAGTTATATTTTTGCTTTTCTCATAATTGGTTGGGTCTAAATGTGTTGCTGTCCTGGGGCTCTGTGGGGTCTGTTTGTGAAGAGAGCCCCAGAACCAGCTTACTTAGGGGACTCTTCTCTAGGTTCATCTCTCTGTGGGTGAGGGATTTGTTACGGAAGGTTTGGGAATCGCTTCATTTTAAGTGGTTATAGAATTTAACAGCTCTTTTCTGGATTTTGATAATTAGCGGATATAGTCCTAATTCTGCTCTGCATGCATCGTTTGAGGTTTTGCGTTGTACACAAAGTATATTTTTTTGCAGAATTCTGCATGCAGAGTCTCAATTGGATGTTTGTCCCATTTTGTGAATTCTTGGTTGGTGAGCGGACCCCAGACCTCACAACCATAAAGGGCAATGGGTTCTATAACTGATTGAAATATTTTTAGCCAGATCCTAAATGGGATGTGGAGTGTTATGTTCCTTTGGATGGCATAGAAGGCCCTTCTTGACTTATCTCTTGGATGGTTCTCTCTCTCTGTCCATTACCCCCCGTGGCCCTATCCCACTGCCGTAGAGTCGCTTCCGCTGGCGGTGTCACTCCGGTAATTGCTGTGATCAGTTCTCACTGGGCGGTGTGGAACTCAAACTCCCGGGGAGCGGAAGAATAGCCCTCGTTAAACATGTATCCATCTCGCAGCCGCCGGTGGGTGTGTCCAACGAGCTGTGCATGTCAACGGTTTTCACAGTGTTTAATAGTGTGTCCAGTAAAAGCGGTAACTTTGTTTGTTTGTTGATGTAGAGGAGAATGGAGCGATGTCACTATAGAGAACCAGTCACGTGATCAACAGAACCTATAGGGATCGACATAATGAGGTATGGAGCCTATAGGGATCGACATGATGAGGTATGGAGCCTATAGGGATCGACATGATGAGGTATGGAGCCTATAGGGATTGACATAATGACGTATGGTGCCTATAGGGTTCGACATGATGAGGTATGGAGGCTATAGGGATCGACATGATGAGGTATGGAGCCTATAGGGATCGACATAATGAGGTATGGACCCTATAGGGATCAACATAATGAGGTATGGAGCCTATAGGGATCGACATGATGAGGTATGGAGCCTATAGGGATCGACATAATGAGGTATGGAGCCTAAAGGGTTCGACATGATGACGTATGGAGCCTATAGGGATCGACATGATGAGGTATGGAGCCTATAGGGATCGACATGATGAGGTATGGCGCCTATAGGGATCGACATGATGAGGTATGGAGCCTATAGGGATCGACATAATGAGGTATGGAGCCTATAGGGATTGACATAATGAGGTATGGAGCCTATAGGGATCGACATTATGAGGTATGGAGCCTATAGGGTTCGACATGATGAGGTATGGAGCCTATAGGGATCGACATGATGAGGTATGGAGCCTATAGGGATCGACATAATGAGGTATGGAGCATATAGGGATCGACATGATGAGGTATGGAGCCTATAGGGATCGACATAATGAGGTATGAAGCCTATAGGGATCGACATGATGAGGTATGGAGCCTATAGGGATCGACATGATGAGGTATGGAGCCTATAGGGATCGACATAATGAGGTATGGAGCCTATAGGGATCGACATGATGAGGTATGGAGCCTATAGAGATCAACATGATGAGGTAAGGAGCCTATAGGGATAGACATAATGAG
>NW_028165511.1:60000-85000 GCF_964263955.1 Coregonus lavaretus | reverse complement strand
CTCTCTCTCTCTGTCTCTCTCTCTCTCTCGCTCTCTGTTTCTTTCTCTCTCTCTCTGTCTCTGTCTCTGTCTCTGTCTCTCTCTCTCTCTCTCTCTCTCTCTCTCTCTCTCTCTCTCTCTCTCTCTCTCTCTCTCTCTCTCTCTCTCTCTCTCTCTTCTCTCTCTCCCTCTCTGTTTCTTTCTCTCTCTCTCTCTCTCTCTCTCTCTCTCTCTCTCTCTCTCTCTTCTCTCCCTCCCCCTCTCTCTCTCTCTCTCCCTCCCTTTCTCTCCTTTCTAGTTGTAGTTGTTTTATAATTGATGCTCCTCCCCCCAAGGTAATACAGATAGAGTTACACCTCCTGGTCCGGCCCACTAACACACACACACACACACACACACACACACACACACACACACACACACACACACACACACACACACACACACACACACACACACACACACACACACACACACACACACACACACACACACACACACACACACACACACACACACCTGAGCTCCTGGTGTGGCGCACCAAGACTTCTTCCACAACTACACGACAAGGAGTACTATTCCCCCCCCCCGACACACACACACACCGTCTCCGCAGCGCGAGGAGGGAGTTTCTCCTTCAATGTTTCTTGATTGTCCTGTTGAGTGAGTACGTGTGTCGGGGTGACCAGAGAAGGAGGGTTATTTTTAGAGACGGAACAAAAGGCAGAGGTAAACGGAGGAGAGGAGACCCTAGCTGATCACAGCTACCCTTAGAGGGGCTAACCACAACCTTATACAGCGGTTAGCAGGCAGGACACAGAACAGAGAAACTGTTGCTGTGTTGGAGCCCAGAGGTCTTGTTAAGGGGCTGTCTTGTAGGTAGTTGATGTGTTGGAGCCCAGAGGTCTTGTTAGGGGCTGTCTTGTAGGTAGTTGCTGTGTTGGAGCCCAGAGGTCTTGTTAGGGGCTGTCTTGTAGGTAGTTGCTGTGTTGGAGCCCAGGGGTCTTGTTAGGGGCTGTCTTGTAGGTAGTTGATGTGTTGGAGCCCAGAGGTCTTGTTAGGGGCTGTCTTGTAGGTAGTTGCTGTGTTGGAGCCCAGAGGTCTTGTTAGGGGCTGTCTTGTAGGTAGTTGCTGTGTTGGAGCCCAGAGGTCTTGTTAGGGGCTTGTTGTTAGGGGCTGTCTTGTAGGTAGTTGCTGTGTTGGAGCCCAGAGGTCTTGTTGTTAGGGGCTGTCTTGTAGATAGTTGCTGTGTTGGAGCCCAGAGGTCTTGTTAGGGGCTGTCTTGTAGGTAGTTGCTGTGTTGGAGCCCAGAGGTCTTGTTAGGGGCTGTCTTGTAGGTAGTTGCTGTGTTGGAGCCCAGAGGTCTCGTTAGGGGCTGTCTTGTAGGTAGTTGATGTGTTGGAGCCCAGAGGTCTTGTTAGGGGCTGTCTTGTAGGTAGTTGATGTGTTGGAGCCCAGAGGTCTTGTTGTTAGGGGCTGTCTTGTAGGTAGTTGCTGTGTTGGAGCCCAGAGGTCTTGTTAGGGGCTGTCTTGTAGGTAGTTGCTGTGTTGGAGCCCAGAGGTCTTGTTAGGGGCTGTCTTGTAGGTAGTTGATGTGTTGGAGCCCAGAGGTCTTGTTAGGGGCTGTCTTGTAGGTAGTTGATGTGTTGGAGCCCAGAGGTCTTGTTAGGGGCTGTCTTGTAGGTAGTTGATGTGTTGGAGCCCAGAGGTCTTGTTAGGGGCTGTCTTGTAGGTAGTTGCTGTGTTGGAGCCCAGAGGTCTTGTTAGGGGCTGTCTTGTAGGTAGTTGATGTGTTGGAGCCCAGAGGTCTTGTTAGGGGCTGTCTTGTAGGTAGTTGCTGTGTTGGAGCCCAGAGGTCTTGTTAGGGGCTGTCTTGTAGGTAGTTGATGTGTTGGAGTCCAGAGGTCTTGTTAGGGGCTGTCTTGTAGGTAGTTGCTGTGTTGGAGCCCAGAGGTCTTGTTAGGGGCTGTCTTGTAGGTAGTTGATGTGTTGGAGCCCAGAGGTCTTGTTAGGGGCTGTCTTGTAGGTAGTTGCTGTGTTGGAGCCCAGAGGTCTTGTTAGGGGCTGTCTTGTAGGTAGTTGCTGTGTTGGAGCCCAGAGGTCTTGTTAAGGGGCTGTCTTGTAGGTAGTTGCTGTGTTGGAGCCCAGGGGTCTTGTTAGGGGCTGTCTTGTAGGTAGTTGATGTGTTGGAGCCCAGAGGTCTTGTTAGGGGCTGTCTTGTAGGTAGTTGCTGTGTTGGAGCCCAGAGGTCTTGTTAGGGGCTGTCTTGTAGGTAGTTGCTGTGTTGGAGCCCAGAGGTCTTGTTAGGGGCTGTCTTGTAGGTAGTTGCTGTGTTGGAGCCCAGAGGTCTTGTTAGGGGCTGTCTTGTAGGTAGTTGCTGTGTTGGAGTCCAGAGGTCTTGTTAGGGGCTGTCTTGTAGGTAGTTGATGTGTTGGAGCCCAGAGGTCTCGTTAGGGGCTGTCTTGTAGGTAGTTGCTGTGTTGGAGCCCAGAGGTCTTGTTAGGGGCTGTCTTGTAGGTAGTTGCTGTGTTGGAGGCCAGAGGTCTTGTTAGGGGCTGTCTTGTAGGTAGTTGCTGTGTTGGAGCCCAGAGGTCTCGTTAGGGGCTGTCTTGTAGGTAGTTGATGTGTTGGAGCCCAGAGGTATATGGATAGTGTGTGTGGTCATCTGACTAGCAGCCCTCTCTCTCTCTCTCTGTCTGTCTGTCTGTCTGTCTGTCTGTCTGTCTGTCTGTCTGTCTGTCTGTCTGTCTGTCTGTCTGTCTGTCTGTCTGACTGACTGTCTGTCTGTCTGTCCAGATATGTCCGTGGGGATCAGCAGTGACTGCAGTGCTGGGAAGACTTTGGACACACTCTTCCACACACACCTCACTGCACGGATTTAAACTGAGGAACGCTACGCACATACACACAGGTAAAGTACGCTACTCACACACACAGGTAACACACAGGTAACATACAGGTAACATACAGGTAACATACATGTAACATACATGTAAAATACAGGACAGATAACACACAGGTGACATACATGTAACATACAAGACAGGTAACATACAGTTAACATACAAGTAATATACAGGACAGGTAACATACAGGTAACATATTTGGACAGATAACATACAGGTAACATATTTGGACAGATAACATACAGGTAACATATTTGGGCAGATAACATACAGGTAACATACATGTAACATACATGTACATACAGGTAACATACAGGTAACATATTTGGACAGATAACATACAGGTAACATATTTGGACAGATAACATACATGTAACATACATGTAACATACAGGTAAAATACAGGTAACATATTTGGACAGATAACATACATGTAACTTACAGGTAACATACAGGTAACATATTTGGACAGATAACATACATGTAACATACATGTAACATACATGTAACATACATGTAACATACATGTAACATACATGTAACATACAAGACAGGTAACATACAGGTAACATACAGGTAACGTACAAGACAGGTAACATACATGTAACATACAGGTAACATACAGGTAATATACAGGACAGGTAACATACAAGTAACATACAGGTAACATATTTGGACAGATAACATACAGGTAACATACAGGTAACATACAGGTAACATACAGGTAACATATTTGGACAGATAACATACATGTAACATACATGTAACATACAGGTAACATACATGTAACATACAAGACAGGTAACATACAGGTAACATACAGGTAACATACAAGACAGGTAACATACAGGTAACATACAGGTAACATACAAGACAGGTAACATACAGGTAACATACATGTAACATACAGGTAACATATTTGGACAGATAACATACAGGTAACATACAGGTAACATACAGGTAACATACAGGTAACATACAGGTAACATATTTGGACAGATAACATACATGTAACATACAGGTAACATACATGTAACATACAGGTAACATATTTGGACAGATAACATACATGTAACATACATGTAACATACAGGTAACATACATGTAACATACAAGACGGGTAACATACATATAACATACATGTAACATACAAGACAGGTAACATACAGGTAACATACAGGTAACATACAAGACAGGTAACATACAGGTAACATATATGTAACATACATGTAACATACAAGACAGGTAACATACGGGTAACATACATGTAACATACAGGTAACATACAAGTAATATACAGGACAGGTAACATACAGGTAACATATTTGGACAGATAACATACAGGTAACATACATGTAACATACATGTAACATACATGTAACATACATGTAACATACAGGTAACATACAGGTAACATATTTGGACAGATAACATACATGTAACATACATGTAACATACAGGTAACATACATGTAACATACATGTAACATACATGTAACATACAGGTAACATACAGGACAGATAACATACATGTAACATACAGGGAACATACAAGGACACACTGAATGACTGTTTGAAGTATCTGTTTTAAATGTATTAGATGTGCTTGTTGTTTTAGAATGTAATTGAAATAGGTGTTTTTCCAGGCATGGACTGGTCTTAGCTAACCAGTGTGTGTCTCTAACAGTCAGTCAGTGTGTGGGTGTATTGCAGGTCTCCAGTAGAGGACGTGGTGTGTCTCTAACAGCCAATCAGGATGCCGAAGAAAGACAACAAGAAAGACAAGGGGAAAGACAAGAAAGGAGGAAAGCCGGAACCTGAGAAACAGAAGGAGGAGGTGAAGAAGGGGAAAGGTGACGTAAAGAAGGGAGGGAAGGAGGACAAGAAGACAGGGAAGAAAGGGAAGGAGGAACCTCCCCCAAAAGGAAAAGGAGGGAAGGAGAGAGGAAAGAAGGAGGAGTCAGAGGAGGAGTTACTGAGTGAGGAGGAAGAGGAGGAAGAGGAGGAGGAAGACTCTGAGGACGATAGAGGGAGAGGTCGAGGGGGTAAACCTGCTAAGGGGAAGTCCCATGGTCGCCGTGGGGATGAAGATGAAGAAGATGAAGAGGAAGAGGAGGAAGAGGAGGACGAGGACGACAGGAAGCACAAGAAGAAGTCTACAGATGGACACCATCCTAAAGATAAAGGAGGGAAGGGGAAGAAAGAGAAGAGGAAGAAGGAAGAGCCTCCGGAACCTCCGGTTAAAGAGCTCCCTAAGAAGGGGCTGAAAAACCTGTCCAAGATGTTCATGAGGTTTTCAGGGGTCAGGAGACGGAGGAACTCCAGGAAGAAGATGGGCGGAACTTCCAGACTGTTCATGGGCCTGGGGAAACGCCTACGCAAGTATGGACCTGTTTACATTTTTTTTTAAACTTTACATTACTTACATTACGACTTAAGTGTTATAGTTCATCGAAAGAAGTTAGATATCATTCGCTAGCTTGCTACGTTTTTTAGTGATGCTATCATTAGTGATGCTAGCTAGCAAATTAGCATAAGTCGCTCTGGATAAGAGCATCTGCTAAATGACTAAAATATAAATGTAAAAAATATATCACCAGCTAACGTTAGCTAGCTAGATATGCGGAATAGGAGCAGACTCGCGGATCAAGAGTTCCTTCTTTAGTTTATTCTAAAGAATATTGTGTCCAATAGGTAACAAGTAATGCCTTTGAGATAGTCACGCAATAGTGCAGAGATTGTAATACCTTTGAGATAGTTACACAATAGTCCAGAGATTGTAATGCCTTTGAGATAGTCACGCAATAGTCCAGAGATTGTAATGTCTTTGAGATAGTTACGCAATATTCCAGAGATTGTAATGCCTTTGAGATAGTTACACAATAGTCCAGAGATTGTAATGTCTTTGAGATAGTTACACAATAGTCCAGAGATTGTAATGCCTTTGAGATAGTTACACAATAGTCCAGAGATTGTAATGCCTTTGAGATAGTTACACAATAGTCCAGAGATTGTAATGTCTTTGAGATAGTTACACAATAGTCCAGAGATTGTAATGCCTTTGAGATAGTTACACAATAGTCCAGAGATTGTAATGTCTTTGAGATAGTTACACAATAGTCCAGAGATTGTAATGCCTTTGAGATAGTTACACAATAGTCCAGAGATTGTAATGTCTTTGAGATAGTTACACAATAGTCCAGAGATTGTAATGCCTTTGAGATAGTTACACAATAGTCCAGAGATTGTAATGCCTTTGAGATAGTTACACAATAGTCCAGAGATTGTAATGCCTTTGAGATAGTCACGCAATAGTCCAGAGATTGTAATGTCTTTGAGATAGTTACACAATAGTCCAGAGATTGTAATGCCTTTGAGATAGTTACACAATAGTCCAGAGATTGTAATGTCTTTGAGATAGTTACACAATAGTCCAGAGATTGTAATGCCTTTGAGATAGTTACACAATAGTCCAGAGATTGTAATGTCTTTGAGATAGTTACGCAATAGTCCAGAGATTGTAATGCCTTTGAGATAGTTACACAATAGTCCAGAGATTGTAATGTCTTTGAGATAGTTACACAATAGTCCAGAGATTGTAATGCCTTTGAGATAGTTACACAATAGTCCAGAGATTGTAATGTCTTTGAGATAGTTACGCAATAGTCCAGAGATTGTAATGCCTTTGAGATAGTTACACAATAGTCCAGAGATTGTAATGTCTTTGAGATAGTTACACAATAGTCCAGAGATTGTAATGCCTTTGAGATAGTTACACAATAGTCCAGAGATTGTAATGTCTTTGAGATAGTTACGCAATAGTCCAGAGATTGTAATGCCTTTGAGATAGTTACACAATAGTCCAGAGATTGTAATGTCTTTGAGATAGTTACGCAATAGTCCAGAGATTGTAATGCCTTTGAGATAGTTACACAATAGTCCAGAGATTGTAATGTCTTTGAGATAGTTACACAATAGTCCAGAGATTGTAATGCCTTTGAGATAGTTACACAATAGTCCAGAGATTGTAATGTCTTTGAGATAGTTACACAATAGTCCAGAGATTGTAATGCCTTTGAGATAGTTACACAATAGTCCAGAGATTGTAATGTCTTTGAGATAGTTACGCAATAGTCCAGAGATTGTAATGCCTTTGAGATAGTTACACAATAGTCCAGAGATTGTAATGTCTTTGAGATAGTTACACAATAGTCCAGAGATTGTAATGCCTTTGAGATAGTTACACAATAGTCCAGAGATTGTAATGTCTTTGAGATAGTTACACAATAGTCCAGAGATTGTAATGCCTTTGAGATAGTTACACAATAGTCCAGAGATTGTAATGTCTTTGAGATAGTTACACAATAGTCCAGAGATTGTAATATCTTTGAGATAGTGACACAATAGTCCAGAGATATCCAGGTAATCGTCTTGTTATAGTTCCATAACTATACTTTACTCCCTCCCCTCCCCTCCCCTCCCTCCCTCCCTCCCTCCCCTCCCCTCCCTCCCTCCCTCCCTCCCTCCCTCCCTCCCCTCCCCTCCCTCCCTCCCTCCCTCCCTCCCTCCCTCCCTCCCTCCACAGGAACCGCGAGAACAAGGTGAAGAAGAAGACGCGCAGGAAGTCGATACTGAAAAACACGTCTAAGTTCATGATGCGGTTCAACCAGTCCAAGAAAAACAAGAAGAAGAAGAAAGAGAAGGAGAAGGCTGGAGGGAAAAAGCCGTCCTACATGTTGATCAGACTGGGGGGCAGGGGAGGAGGAGAAGAGAAGAAGGGAGGGTTCTTCAAAGGTCTGTTCAGGAAGAAAACGGCCACGGGAGCTCCGGACTTCACGGCCCAGAGCCATTTGCTGGGGCACGTTGCCGGGGCAACCAACTGGCTGACCAAGCGGTTCATCTCTACCAAGCATCGTCAGAGTGCCACGGGCTGGGCAGGGGGTGGGCGGAGGTCAGGGTTCGGCCTTCAGGGAGGTGGGGGTCACAGCCGACAGGTCAGCATGAGGGGTCAGCAGGCACAACAGGATCATACCTACGGGTACCAGAACGGTGGGTACCAGCATGATGATGATGTGTACGGGTACGCGGAGGGGTACGACCAGGGGGTCATGGGGGGGCACGACCCCCGGGGGGTGGCAGGAGCAGGGGGATTCCAGAGGCGGTCTGTAAAGGCTCACGGTGGTCATGGTTACAGTTGTGGTCATACTGGTGACGGTGGTCAGGAGGACCCGTACGGGCAGCAGCAGGTTGCCGGGGAGCGGGGCGGTCAGGGGTGTTACTACGACGACACGGGTGACTACTACGATGTTCCGTCACAGGACCTGGGTTACTACGAGGACGAGGAGGGGCTCTACGATGATGGGGGTGGTTACTACGACGACCAGGCCGCAATGGGGGGTTACTACGATGACCAGCAGGGGCTCTATGACTACTACGACCCCTACCAGCAACAACAACAACAACAGAGTTACTATGACAACCAGGCCGCCATTGGGGGTTACTACGGGCAGCAGCTGATGGGGATGTACGGCGAGGAGGGCGGGGCGACGGAGTACTACGATCCAACGGGAGCAGGGGAGGAGTACAACGAGTACGGAGAGCAGATGATGATGATGATGATGATGGACCCCCAGCAAGGTCACTACGACAACGGGATGCAGGGCCAGCGGGGATTCTACGACGACGGGGCGTATGAGAACCCGTACCGGCTGGAGATGCTGACGGGAGGGGGTGGTGGTGGTCTTCACCAGGACTACCAGCTGAACTACAGCGAGGAGGGACTACCTTTCCCAGACTTCTCCTACAACGCCTATAACTCCCAGCAGGCCGTGGGGCTGCAGCCAGGAACACAGGTGCCTTATGGGTACGACCCCATGGTGGGGGAGATGGCCTTCAGGGTGCCCAGGCCTCAGGTACGTCTGTTTGGGAAGGAGCGTCTGGACGTCCCCCCGGCACCCTTCCCCACTTCCCCGCCGCCCGGTCACCGTGACGACGTCTTATCGGAGATACAGTACGAGGAGCGGGACGTGTCGATGATGTCACCACAGCAACGGCTGTTGGACCAGCAACAGAAGATGTTGCAGCAGCAGCAACAGATGATGGAGCAACAACAGCAGCTGATGTCACAGCTGAACTCACCGCAACAACAGATGATGTCACCGCAACAGCAGATGATGTCACCGCAACAGCAGATGATGTCACCGCAACAGCAGATGATGGACGACATGATGATGCAACAGCAACAACAGATGATGTCACCACACGATATGATGATGTCACAACAGCAGCCGATGATGTCACCACAACAACAGATGGACGACATTATGATGCAACAGCAACAACAGATGATGTCGCAGCAACAAGGGATGATGTCACCACACCATATGATGATGTCACCACAACAACAAATGATGTCACCACAACAACAGACGATGGACGACATGATGATGCAAGAGCAACAACAGATGATGTCGCAGCAACAAGGGATGATGTCACCACAGCATATGATGATGTCACCACAACAACAAATGATGTCACCACAACAACAGATGATGTCAGAGAGGATGCCCCAGGCCCCCACCCCGACGGCCATGTTGATAAAGCAGCACAACGTCCCGAATGGGATGGGCGGGGCCATGATGGGCGGACCAATGGGATACCCCGGAACCCCTGTGATGCCCCGCTCCCCCCGCATGTCCCCCCTCCCCCAGCGAGCCCACCCCTCCCCCACCCCCTCACGCCGCTCCATGATGATGTCACCCCAGCAGCAGGTATTGTCACAGCATCCCTCCCCCCGTGCCTCCCCCCAGCCCTCCATGAGAGGCTTCCCTCCCCCCGGCCAGAGACCCCCCTCTGTTCTCTACAGGAGGATGTCTCCCCCCTCCTCCTTCATGGCCTCACCCCTCTCCCCGCGTCGACGCCTGCAGCCCCAGCGCCCCCCTTCCCTGGCCCGCTCCCCCCGCCGCCCCCCGTCTCCCCCCATCTCCCCCCGAGCCTCCATGATCCGACGCTCTCCCCCTTCCTCCCCCCGTGGCTCCATACGCAGAGTTATGCCTCCCCCCTCCTCACCCTCTCCCTCCCGTTTGGGGGAAGGAAGTCCGTTTGGAGCGAGGAAGGTCCTCCGTGGCCCTCCCTCCTCATCTTCCCCACGTCATGCCTCCCCCCCTGCCTCCCCCCAGATCAGTATGAGACCAAGGGACTCCATCCACCTCCCACCCTCCTCCCCCCTCCCCATGCGAGTCTCCCCCTCTCCTTCCCGCCATAGTTTATCACCAGCGCCCCGTTCCACCTCCCCCACCCTCTCCCGCCGCTCCACGCATCTCTTGCGGCAGGGGGAAACCCCCCTGCTGCGCCCCCGCGTCGGAGGTCGCGGCCCCGTTCCCATGGGAACCGTCAGACCCTCCCCCGTGGGAAGACGAGGACGACCGATGGCCCCGACCCAGAACGTCCCTCCCTTTAGAACCTCAGTCCGCTCCAACCATTCTGCCCTCACTCTCTCCCCCCGCCTCACTCACCACCCCTCCCCCCAGATGGGCCATCACCCCCCCCTTGCCCACAGGGAGTCGGGCAGGTACCTCCCTAGGAGAACCATAGGCCGCGGTCGTCCCCTGATGAAGCGACAGTCTGTACGCGGCCCGGGCATGCCCCCTCCCTCTCCCCAACCCTCCCTCAAATGCTACCCTCCCCCCTCCCCTCACCTCTCCCACCGCCCCTCTTCTCCTCACCCCTCCATGCGTGCCTCCCCCCTACTCCCCCGCGCCCCGTCTCCGGACCCCTACACTGATCACTACACCCAGGATCCTTATGGCCATTCAGACAAGTTCATTCCCTCCTCCCCCATGCTCTCCGGCGCTCTCCAAAACCAGCAACTCCGTAACGCGTCCTACTCCTCCTCCGTCCAACAACCCATGCCCCCCTATGCCCAGGACATGGGTGGCTATGAAGACCAGATGTTGCCCCCCTCCACTCCGATGCTCCAGGGGGCGCTCCAAAACCAAACCCTCCGTAACGCCTCATTCACCTCTCCTCACCAGCGGCCCGTGTCACCGTACGCCCAACGGGTACCAGAGTACACCCAGCCTTCCTCCCCAATGCTCCAGGGGGCGCTGCAGAACCAACAGCTACGTAACGCCTCTTTCACCTCCCCACTGCAACAGCCTATGTCGCCCTATGCTCAGGATATGGGGGGTTATGAAGACCCCGTGATGCCTTCCTCCCCCATGCTCCAGGGGGCGCTGCAGAACCAACAGCTACGTAACGCCTCTTTCACCTCCCCACTGCAACAGCCTATGTCACCCTATGCTCAGGATATGGGGGGTTATGAAGACTCTGTGATGCCTTCCTCCCCCATGCTCCAGGGGGCGCTGCAGAACCAACAGCTACGTAACGCCTCATACTCGTCACCGTTACAACGACCCATGTCCTCCTATGGATCTATGGGCGGGTACGAGGAACCTCTCCCCCCCTCCTCCCCGATGCTAGGCAACGCTCTTCAGAACCAGGCGCTACGCGGAGCCTCGTTTGGAAGCCCGGCGTTGCAGCGTAGTGGGAACCCGTACGGTCCGGTGGTGACCCAGTACGACTACCACTCCGAGCCCGGCCCCTCCCCTCTACTCCACAATGCCCTGCAGAACCCCAACATGAGGAATGCCTCCTTTGGAACCCCGATGCTCCAGCGCCGAGGGGGCAACCCTTACGGACCCGTCGTCCCAGACTACTACGGAGCGTTGCAGAACCAACAGATGCGACAGATGGTTCAGTACCGGGGAGGCCTCCCTCCGCTCCGTTCCCCCTACGGACCGTCCCAACCTGATCCCCGGTCGCCCCTGCTTGGCGACACCCTCCAGAACCACAGAGTTCACGGGACGATCACCGTAGATCCACATAAATCGGTTTCTCCGAACCTAGCTGCGGCTCTCATGAACCCGGCGCTAAAGACGGCGTCGTACGCCTTACCGGACGGTACCATCGCTATCGGACCCCAGCAGCAGAAGAATCCGAACCTCTCGGCGGCATTGTCCAACCCTTACCTCAAAGCAGCGTCGTATATTCTACCAGATGGCACCATTATCATAGACCCCAGGAAACCGGTCTCACCGTCCCTCGGCCGCGCGCTCCAGAACCCAGCGCTGACGAACGCTTCCTACACCCTGCCGGATGGAGCCGTTAGAGACCCCAACGCTCCCTTCTCTCCTAATCTGTCTTCCGCGTTAAACAACCCTCACCTGAAATCAGCCTCGTATGCTCTCCCTGACGGTTCTATTATCATAGACCCCAGGAAACCCAGATCTCCGAACCTCCTGGCGGCATTGTCCAACCCGTACCTGAAGTCGATATCCTACGCGCTCCCGGACGGTTCTATAATCATCGACCCGCGGAAATCCACCTCACCCAACCTGACCTCGGCGCTCCAGAACCCGGCGATCCGGAATGCCAGCTACACCCTAGAAGGAACTGTGATCACCGATCCCAACGCGCCGATCTCTCCAAACCTGTCTGCCGCGTTGATGAACCCCCACCTGAAGTCAGCCTCCTACACGCTACCGGACGGTTCTATCATCATCGACCCACGGAAACCCCGGTCCCCGAATCTGCTGGCAGCTCTACAGAACCCGTATCTGAAGTCAGTATCCTACACGCTACCGGACGGTTCTATCATCATCGACCCTCGTAAGCCTCGCGGGCCGGACCTGTCAGGCGCCCTGTCGCAGAACCAGGACCTCATTAACCAGAAACGGTACCGACTTGGGGACGGAACCTTGGTGATCCCCGGGCAGAAGCCCCGCCTCGGCGTCGCCCTGATGAACCAGAACATGAGGAAGGTCAGTGACTGTTTTTCCTGTGTGTCAGTGATTGTTTCCTGTCTGTCATTGACTGTTTACTGTATGCCAGTGACTGTTTCCTTTCTTCCAGTGACTGTTTCCTGTTTCCTGTGTGTTAGCGACTGTTTCCTGTGTCCTGTGTGTCAGTGACTGTTTCCTGTTCTCCTGCAGGTGGACTATCGTCTAGGTGACAGCGGGGCGCTGTCTGCCCGGCCCATCAACCCCAGACTCTCTGAGGCGCTGCAGGAGAACCGGGACCTCCTGAACCCAAACCTGTACCGGCTGCCGGAACGCAATGTGCTGATGCGGAAGTTTGGGAACCCGTACCTGGACGAGGCCCTGCAGAACACACAGCACCTCCGCTACGCATCGTACAGGTGAGTTACCTGGCTGCAGGTAGAACCCTTTATGGTTCCAGGTAGAACCCTTTAACCTTCCAGGTAGAACCCTTTAACATTCCAGGTAGAACCCTTTATGGTTCCAGGTGGAACCCTTTAACATTCCAGGTAGAACCCTTTAAGGTTCCAGGTGGAACCCTTTAACGTTCCAGGTAGAACCCTTTATTGTTCCAGGTAGAACCCTTTAAGGTTCCAGGTAGAACCCTTTAACGTTCTAGGTAGAGCCCTTTAACGTTCCAGGTAGAACCCTTTAAGGTTCCAGGTAGAACCCTTTAAGGTACCAGGTAGAACCCTTTAACGTTCCAGGTAGAACCCTTTAAGGTTCCAGGTAGAACCCGTTATGGTTCCAGGTAGAACCCTTTAACGTTCCAGGTAGAACCCTTTAAGGTTCCAGGTAGAACCCTTTAACGTTCCAGGTAGAACCCTTTATGGTTCCAGGTGGAACCCTTTAACATTCCAGGTAGAACCCTTTAACGTTCCAGGTAGAACCCTTTAAGGTTCCAGGTAGAACCCTTTAACGTTCCAGGTAGAACCCTTTAAGGTTCCAGGTAGAACCCTTTATGGTTCCAGGTAGAACCCTTTAACGTTCCAGGTAGAACCCTTTAACGTTCCAGGTAGAACCCTTTAACATTCCAGGTAGAACCCTTTAACGTTCCAGGTAGAACCCTTTAAGGTTCCAGGTAGAACCCTTTATGGTTCCAGGTAGAACCCTTTAACGTTCCAGGTAGAACCCTTTAAGGTTCCAGGTAGAACCCTTTATGGTTCCAGGTAGAACCCTTTAACGTTCCAGGTAGAACCCTTTAAGGTTCCAGGTGGAACCCTTTAAGGTTCCAGGTAGAACCCTTTATGGTTCTAGGTAGAACCCTTTAAGGTTCCAGGTAGAATCCTTTAAGGTTCCAGGTAGAACCATTTAAGGTTCCAGGTAGAACCCTTTAACGTTCCAGGTAGAACCCTTTAAGGTTCCAGGTAGAACCCTTTAAGGATCCAGGTGGAACCTTTTTACCAAAAGCGTAATTTGAGGGTTCTTCGTTGAGTGAAAAGCTTTTACCTGGAACCCAAAATGGCTTCTCCAACAGAGATAGATGTGGTCCTCTGTAGCTCAATTGGTAGAGCATGGTGCTTGTAACGCCAGGGTATTGGGTTCGATTATAAATATTATTATTATTATTATTATCATATTATATTATATTATTATAGCAGAAGAACTCTTTATGGTTCTGGGTTATGTTCTAAGAGTGTAGCTATAATTGAAATATATTGTATCAATGTTCTCTTTAGTAAATACAGCTCTTCTTTTTCTTCTTCTTCTGCCAGACTGCCCCCGGGGCTTCAGGGGCAGGATAACCGCTACGCTGTGATTCCACCGTACGGGCCGCGATCGGGCCACTGGGCAGGCAACGCACGCTCCGGCCAGGAGGGGGATGACGTCTGGGCCTCCGAGAGGGTTCTACCGCACGGAACCGTGCAGAACCTCACCAAGTGGTCCATGTACCGCGAGGTCATGGACTCGGAGGGCATCACCCACGCAGCACCGGGAGAACCGGAGGGAACGGGGGAACCAGACTGGAACCCTGATAGAGAGGGGGAACCCAACAGCTGGTACGAGAAGGTAGGACAACCTCTACTCAACATTTTAACCTTAATTCTTAAAAGTCTAAGCCGTTGGGGGAGTGAGGGGGGGGGGTTCTAAGCTGACATGTTAAGATGGTCAAACTACGGATCATTTATCTATTTGATTTTGAATTTTAGGACCCCTTTAGGTATAAAAAAATATATATATATATATATATAAAAAGTATTTGATAAAGTATTGAATTTGGCCTTTACTGCTATAGCCTAGAGAAACGCATTGAATAAAACATTCATAAATGGCAAAAAAGACAGTAAAACAATTTATCATAAGAAATAAGGTTTTGAAGTGTCTCTCCTATATGTAGGAGATATGAGAAAGCTCAGGAAATGTTGTACACGTATTTAACCCCTTTTTTGGTAGGCACAAAACCACCTTCATACTTCCATTCATTTATCAAACTGGTACAGGTTGCCTTCAGACGAGTCCCCTGACACTTGTTGGGGTCGTAGAGCAAAACGGAGAACGCTATCATGTTCATGAGAATCTCCCCTTTCCACAGTGGGGTCACGTTCGTTTATAGCCCAAACGTTTCAGACGCTACAAACAGATGATGTTGGCACATCGACTGAAACCGACTTCAGACGAGTCCCCTGACACTTGTAGGTGAAACCGTTCGGACACTACGGATGTTTTTGTGAGAAGACCGATTTTTCGGGATGTCTCACGGTCTGACAAACACCGCTCTAGCTCCGCAACCTTTCACAGCAGATGTGGAAGTGAGACATCGGTGGATGAACAGAGAGAGGAGACATACCTTTCACCTGAGCCTGTCTGGTCTGATGAACAGGGCTATGTGGTTCACTAGAGAGAGGAGATGTACCTTTCACCTGATCCTGTCTGGTCTGATGAACAGGGCTCCATGGTTCACTAGAGAGAGGAGATGTACCTTTCACCTGATCCTGTCTGGTCTGATGAACAGGGCTATGTGGTTCACTAGAGAGAGGAGATGTACCTTTCACCTGATCCTGTCTGGTCTGATGAACAGGGCTCCATGGTTCACTAGAGAGAGGAGATGTACCTTTCACCTGATCCTGTCTGGTCTGATGAACAGGGCTCCATGGTTCACTAGGGAGAGGAGATGTACCTTTCACCTGATCCTGTCTGGTCTGATGAACAGGGCTCCATGGTTCACTAGGGAGAGGAGATGTACCTTTCACCTGATCCTGTCTGGTCTGATGAACAGGGCTCCATGGTTAACTAGAGAGAGGAGATGTACCTTTCACCTGATCCTGTCTGTTCCTGGCTGTCCCAAATGTCACCCGTTCCCTATATAGTGCACTGCTTTTGACAAGAGCCCATAGACCAGGGATCATCGACTAGATTTTTTGTCGGGGGGTTGGAACATAATTACAAATAATTTGTAGACTGCAAATTGACTGCAAGAAGCCCAGATATGATGTTTGACTAAAACATTATCATTTCAAACCTTGTATACGATCACGTGTCTCTCTACACAGAGGCGCATACAAAGCTCTCCCTCGCCCTCCATTTGGCAAATCTGACCATAACTCTATCCTCCTGATTCCTGCTTATAAGCAAATACTAAAGCAGGAATCACCAGTGACTCGGTTAATAAAAAAGTGGTCAGATGACGCAGATGCTAAGCTACAGGACAGTTTTGCTAGCACAGACTGGAACATGTTCCGGGATTCTTCAGATAGCATTGAGGAGTACACCACATCAGTCACTGGCTTAATCAATAAGTGCATCGATAACGTCGTCCCCACAGTGACCGTACGTACATACCCCAACCAGAAGCCATGGATTACAGGCATCATTCGCACTGAGCTAAAGGGTAGAGCTGCCGCTTTCAAGGAGCGGGACTCTAACCCGTGCACTTATAAGAAATTCCGCTATGCCCTCCGACGAACCATCAAACAGGTAAAGAGTCAATACAGGACTAAGATTGAATCCTACTACACTGGCTCTGATGCTCGTCGGATGTGGCAGGGCTTGCAAACTATTATGGATTACAAAGGGAAACCCAGCCGCGAGCTGCACAGTGACACAAGACTTCCAGACGAGCTAAACCACTTCTATGCTCGCTTCGAGGCAAACAACACTGAAGCATGCATGAGAGCACCAGCTGTTCCGGATGACTATGTGATCACGCTCTCCGTAGCCGATGTGAGTAAGACTTTTAAGCAGGTCAACATTCACAAGGGCGCAGGGCCAGATGGATTACCAGGACGTGTACTCCGAGCATGTGCTGACCAACTGGCAAGTGTCTTCACTGACATTGTCAACATGTCCCTGACTGAGTCTGTAATACCAACATGTTTCAAGCAGACCACCATAGTCCCCGTGCCCAAAGACACTAAGATAACCTGCCTAAATGACTACCGACCCGTAGCACTGACGTCTGTAGCCATGAAGTGCTTTGAAAGGCTGGTCATGGCTCACATCAACACCATTATCCCAGAACCCTAGACCCACTCCAATTTGCGTACCGCCCCAACAGATCCACAGATGATGCAATCTCTATTGCACTCCACACTGCCCTTTCCCATCTGGACAAGAGGAACACCTATGTGAGAATGCTATTCATTGACTACAGCTCAGCGTTCAACACCATAGTGCCCTCAAAGCTCATCACTAAGCTAAGGATCCTGGGACTAAACACCTCCCTCTGCAACTGGATCCTGGACTTCCTGACGGGCCGCCCCCAGGTGGTAAGGGTAGGTAACGCTGAGCTGTAGTCAATGAATAGCATTCTCACATAGGTGTTCCTCTTGTCCAGATGGGAAAGGGCAGTGTAGTCTCCTGAGTGGCGCAGTGGTCTAAGGCACTGCATCGCAGTGCTAGCTGTGCCACTAGAGATCCTGGTTCGAATCCAGGCTCTGTCGCAGCCGGCCGCGACCTGGAGACTCATGGGCAGCGCACAATTGGCCTAGCGTTGTCCAGGGTAGGGGAGGGAAGGGAATGGCCGGCAGGGATGTAGCTCAGTTGATAGAGCATGGCGTTTGCAACGCCAGGGTTGTGGGTTCGATTCCCACGGGGGACCAGTATGAAAAAAATAAAATTTATAAAAATATGTATTCACTAACTGTAAGTCGCTCTGGATAAGAGCGTCTGCTAAATGACTAAAATGTAAAATGTAAATGTAACAACACATCTGCCACACTGATCCTCAACACTGGGGCCCCTCAGGGATGCGTGCTCAGTCCCCTCCTGTACTCCCTGTTCACCCATGACTGCATGGCCAGGCAGGACTACAACACCATCATTAAGCTTGCCGACGACACACAGTGGTAGGCTTGATCACCAACAACGTTGAGACAGCCTATAGGGAGGAGGTCAGAGACCTGGCCATGTGGTGCCAGGATAACAACCTCTCCCTCAACGTGACCAAGACAAAGGAGATGATTGTGGACTACAGGAAAAAAAAGAGGACTGAGCACGCCCCCATTCTCATCGACGGGGCTGTAGTGGAACAGGTTGAGAGCTTCAAGTTCCTTTGTGTCCACATCACCAACAAACTATCATGGTCCAAACACACCAAAACAGTCGTGAAGAGGGCACGACAAAGCCTATTCCCCCTCAGGAGACTGAAAAGATTTGGCATGGGTCCTCAGATCCTCAAAATATTATACAGCTGCACCATCGAGAGCATCCTGACTGGTTGTATCACCGCCTGGTATGGCAACTGCTCGGCCTCCGACCGCAAGGCACTACAGAGGGTAGTGCGTACGGCCCAGTACATCACTGGGTCCAAGCTTCCGGCCATCCAGGACCTCTATACCAGGCGGTGTCAGAGGAAGGCCCTCAAAATTGTCAAAGACTCCAGCCACCCTAGTCATAGACTGTTCTCTCTGCTACCACACGGCAAACGGTACCGGAGCGCCAAGTCTAGGTCCAAAAGGCTTCTCAACAGCTTCTACCCCCAAGCCATAAGACTCCTGAACAGCTAATCATGGCTACCCGGACTATTTGCCCTGCCCCCCCACCCCCACCCCATCTTTTTACACTGTTGCTACTCTGTTAATTATTTATGCATAGTCACTTTAACTCTACCCACATGTACATATTACCTCAACTACCTCAACTAGCCGGTGCCCCCGCACATTGACTCTGCACCGGTACCCCCCTGTATATATAGCCTCCCTACTGTTATTTTATTTAACTTCTGCTCTTTTTTTCTCAACACTTTTTTGTTGTTTTATTTTACTTTTTTATTTAAAAAATAAATGCATTGTTGGTTAAGGGCTGTAAGTAAGCATTTCACGGTAATGTCTACACCTGTTGTATTCGGCGCATGTGGCAAATAACATTTGATTTGATTTGAATACCTGGGAACCGATTTCTTCAATTAAAACTTGATGCTGATTTCCTGGTGTTTTTACAGTCTTTAATGTCCAATAGTGACGTTTTTTAAAGTTTTTTTTTTGTTTTGAAAACTTTGGGGGCCAAATGATACCCCCCGCTGGCATAATAAAACCACCCGTGGGCCAAATGAAACCACCCGTGGGCCAAATAATACCCCCTGCTGGCAAAATGAAACCACCCACGGGCCAAATGATACCCCCCCGCTGGCAAAATGAAACAACCCGAAAGACAAATGATACCACCTGAATTCAGCTTGCGGGCCGCCAGTAGGGGTACCCTGCATTCGCCTGTAAGGCTTTAAACTCAGTAAGGCTCTGTGTGTCGAGGTAATGTTGGACCGGGCCTGTAAGGCTGTAAACTCAGTAAGGCTCTGTGTGTCGAGGTAATGTTGGACCAGGCCTGTAAGGCTTTAAACTCAGTAAGGCTCTGTGTGTCGAGGTAATGTTGGGCCGGGCCTGTAAGGCTGTAAACTCAGTAAGGCTCTGTGTGTCGAGGTAATGTTGGGCCGGGCCTGTAAGGCTGTAAACTCAGTAAGGCTCTGTGTGTCGAGGTAATGTTGGGCCAGGCCTGTAAGGCTTTAAACTCAGTAAGGCTCTGTGTGTCGAGGTAATGTTGGGCCAGGCCTGTAAGGCTGTAAACTCAGTAAGGCTCTGTGTGTCGAGGTAATGTTGGGCCAGGCCTGTAAGGCTTTAAACTCAGTAAGGCTCTGTGTGTCGAGGTAATGTTGGACTGGGCCTGTAATGCTGTAAACTCAGTAAGGCTCTGTGTGTCGAGGTAATGTTGGGCCAGGCCTGTAAGGCTTTAAACTCAGTAAGGCTCTGTGTGTCGAGGTAATGTTGGACCAGGCCTGTAAGGCTTTAAACTCAGTAAGGCTCTGTGTGTCGAGGTAATGTTGGACCAGGCCTGTAAGGCTTTAAACTCAGTAAGGCTCTGTGTGTCGAGGTAATGTTGGACCAGGCCTGTAAGGCTTTAAACTCAGTAAGGCTCTGTGTGTCGAGGTAATGTTGGACCAGGCCTGTAAGGCTTTAAACTCAGTAAGGCTCTGTGTGTCGAGGTAATGTTGGACCAGGCCTGTAAGGCTTTAAACTCAGTAAGGCTCTGTGTGTCGAGGTAATGTTGGACCGGGCCTGTAAGGCTTTAAACTCAGTAAGGCTCTGTGTGTCGAGGTAATGTTGGGCCAGGCCTGTAAGGCTTTAAACTCAGTAAGGCTCTGTGTGTCGAGGTAATGTTGGGCCAGGCCTGTAAGGCTGTAAACTCAGCAAGGCTCTGTGTGTCGAGGTAATGTTGGGCCAGGCCTGTAAGGCTTTAAACTCAGTAAGGCTCTGTGTGTCGAGGTAATGTTGGACCGGGCCTGTAAGGCTTTAAACTCAGTAAGGCTCTGTGTGTCGAGGTAATGTTGGGCCAGGCCTGTAAGGCTTTAAACTCAGTAAGGCTCTGTGTGTCGAGGTAATGTTGGACCAGGCCTGTAAGGCTTTAAACTCAGTAAGGCTCTGTGTGTCGAGGTAATGTTGGACCAGGCCTGTAAGGCTTTAAACTCAGTAAGGCTCTGTGTGTCGAGGTAATGTTGGGCCAGGCCTGTAAGGCTTTAAACTCAGTAAGGCTCTGTGTGTCGAGGTAATGTTGGGCCAGGCCTGTAAGGCTTTAAACTCAGTAAGACTCTGTGTGTCGAGGTAATGTTGGACCAGGCCTGTAAGGCTTTAAACTCAGTAAGGCTCTGTGTGTCGAGGTAATGTTGGACCAGGCCTGTAAGGCTTTAAACTCAGTAAGGCTCTGTGTGTCGAGGTAATGTTGGACCGGGCCTGTAAGGCTTTAAACTCAGTAAGGCTCTGTGTGTCGAGGTAATGTTGGACCAGGCCTGTAAGGCTTTAAACTCAGTAAGGCTCTGTGTGTCGAGGTAATGTTGGACCGGGCCTGTAAGGCTTTAAACTCAGTAAGGCTCTGTGTGTCGAGGTAATGTTGGACCAGGCCTGTAAGGCTTTAAACTCAGTAAGGCTCTGTGTGTCGAGGTAATGTTGGACCAGGCCTGTAAGGCTTTAAACTCAGTAAGGCTCTGTGTGTTGAGGTAATGTTGGGCCAGGCCTGTAAGGCTTTAAACTCAGAAAGGCTCTGTGTGTCGAGGTAATGTTGGACCAGGCCTGTAAGGCTTTCAACTCAGTAAGGCTCTGTGTGTCGAGGTAATGTTGGACCAGGCCTGTAAGGCTTTCAACTCAGTAAGGCTCTGTGTGTCGAGGTAATGTTGGGCCGGGCCTGTAAGGCTTTAAACTCAGTAAGGCTCTGTGTGTCGAGGTAATGTTGGGCCGGGCCTGTAAGGCTTTAAACTCAGTAAGGCTCTGTGTGTCGAGGTAATGTTGGGCCAGGCCTGTAAGGCTTTAAACTCAGTAAGGCTCTGTGTGTCGAGGTAATGTTGGGCCAGGCCTGTAAGGCTTTAAACTCAGTAAGGCTCTAAGTGTCGAGGTAATGTTGGGCCAGGCCTGTAAGGCTTTCAACTCAGTAAGGCTCTGTGTGTCGAGGTAATGTTGGACCGGGCCTGTAAGGCTTTAAACTCAGTAAGGCTCTGTGTGTCGAGGTAATGTTGGGCCGGGCCTGTAAGGCTTTAAACTCAGTAAGGCTCTGTGTGTCGAGGTAATGTTGGGCCGGGCCTGTAAGGCTTTAAACTCAGTAAGGCTCTAAGTGTCGAGGTAATGTTGGGCCAGGCCTGTAAGGCTTTCAACTCAGCAAGGCTCTGTGTGTCGAGGTAATGTTGGGCCAGGCCTGTAAGGCTTTAAACTCAGTAAGGCTCTGTGTGTCGAGGTAATGTTGGGCCGGACCTGTAAGGCTGTAAACTCAGTAAGGCTCTGTGTGTCGAGGTAATGTTGTCGAGGTAATGTTGGGCCGGGCTGGCTCTGGGCCCTGCTCTAAAGTAGTGCACTATATAGTGGATAGGATGCCGTCTGGGATTCAGCCCAGTGATGCCGTCTGGGACTCAGCCCAGTGATGCCGTCTGGGACTCAGCCCAGTGATGCCGTCTGGGACTCAGCCCAGTGATGCCGTCTGGGACTCAGCCCAGTGATGCCGTCTGGGACTCAGCCCAGTGATGCCGTCTGGGACTCAGCCCAGTGATGCCGTCTGGGACTCAGCCCAGTGATGCCGTCTGGGACTCAGCCCAATGATGCCGTCTGGGACTCAGCCCAGTGATGCCGTCTGGGACTCAGCCCAGTGATGCCGTCTGGGACTCAGCCCAGTGATGCCGTCTGGGACTCAGCCCAGTGATGCCGTCTGGGACTCAGCCCAGTGATGCCGTCTGGGACTCAGCCCAGTGATGCCGTCTGGGACTCAGCCCAGTGATGCCGTCTGGGACTCAGCCCAGTGATGCCGTCTGGGACTCAGCCCAGTGATGCCGTCTGGGACTCAGCCCAGTGATGCCGTCTGGGACTCAGCCCAGTGATGCCGTCTGGGACTCAGCCCAGTGATGCCGTCTGGGACTCAGCCCAGTGATGCCGTCTGGGACACAGCCCAGTGATGCCGTCTGGGACTCAGCCCAATGATGCCGTCTGGGACTCAGCCCAGTGAGAACAGAGCAGGTTGTCAGTGTGAATGAGAGACAATACTAGACATTGTACTATAATCCACCTCTGAGTGACTGTGTTCGTGTCAGGAGGAGATTTACAAGATTGATCTCTGAGGGTTTACAGTTACAGAGATACCTGGATACACAGAGCCACAGAGATACCTGGATACACAGAGCCACAGAGATACCTGGATACACAGAGCCATATAGATACCTGGATACACAGAGCCATGGAGATACCTGGACACACAGAGCCACAGAGATACCTGGATACACAGAGCCATAGAGATACCTGGATACACAGAGCCATGGAGATACCTGGATACACAGAGCCATAGAGATACCTGGATACACAGACCATAGAGATACCTGGATACACAGAGCCATAGAGATACCTGGATACACAGAGCCATAGAGATACCTGGATACACAGAGCCATAGAGATACCTGGATACACAGAGCCATATAGATACCTGGATACACAGAGCCATAGAGATACCTGGATACACCGAGCCATAGAGATACCTGGACACACAGAGCCATGGAGATACCTGGATACACAGAGCCATAGAGATACCTGGATACACAGAGCCATAGAGTCTTACTATAGACTAACAGGGTTAACCTGACACAACACTGTTCACTGCTCCCTACCCAGACACAGAGACTAACAGAGTTAACCTGACACAACACTGTTCACTGCTCCCTACCTCAGACACAGAGACTAACAGAGTTAACCTGAGACAACACTGTTCACTGCTCCCTACCCAGACACAGAGACTAACAGAGTTAACCTGACACAACACTGTTCACTGCTCCCTACCCAGACACAGAGACTAACAGAGTTAACCTGACACAACACTGTTCACTGCTCCCTACCCAGACACAGAGACTAACAGAGTTAACCTGACACAACACTGTTCACTGCTCCCTACCCAGACACAGAGACTAACAGAGTTAACCTGACACAACACTGTTCACTGCTCCCTACCCAGACACAGAGACTAACAGAGTTAACCTGACACAACACTGTTCACTGCTCCCTACCCAGACACAGAGACTAACAGAGTTAACCTGACACAACACTGTTCACTGCTCCCTACCCAGACACAGAGACTAACAGAGTTAACCTGACACAACACTGTTCACTGCTCCCTACCCAGACACAGAGACTAACAGAGTTAACCTGACACAACACTGTTCACTGCTCCCTACCCAGACACAGAGACTAACAGAGTTAACCTGACACAACACTGTTCACTGCTCCCTACCCAGACACAGAGACTAACAGAGTTAACCTGACACAACACTGTTCACTGCTCCCTACCCAGACACAGAGACTAACAGAGTTAACCTGACACAACACTGTTCACTGCTCCCTACCCAGACACAGAGACTAACAGAGTTAACCTGACACAACACTGTTCACTGCTCCCTACCCAGACACAGAGACTAACAGAGTTAACCTGACACAACACTGTTCACTGCTCCATACCCAGACACAGAGACTAACAGAGTTAACCTGACACAACACTGTTCACTGCTCCATACCCAGACACAGAGACTAACAGAGTTAACCTGACACAACACTGTTCACTGCTCCCTACCCAGACACAGAGACTAACAGAGTTAACCTGACACAACACTGTTCACTGCTCCCTACCTCAGACACAGAGACTAACAGAGTTAACCTAACACAACACTGTTCACTGCTCCCTACCCAGACACAGAGACTAACAGAGTTAACCTGACACAACACTGTTCACTGCTCCCTACCCCAGACACAGAGACTAACAGAGTTAACCTGACACAACACTGTTCACTGCTCCCTACCCAGACACAGAGACTAACAGGGTTAACCTGACACAACACTGTTCACTGCTCCCTACCCAGACACAGAGACTAACAGAGTTAACCTGACACAACACTGTTCACTGCTCCCTACCCAGACACAGAGACTAACAGAGTTAACCTGACACAACACTGTTCACTGCTCCCTACCCAGACACAGAGACTAACAGAGTTAACCTGATACAACACTGTTCACTGCTCCCTACCCAGACACAGAGACTAACAGAGTTAACCTGAGACAACACTGTTCACTGCTCCCTACCCAGACACAGAGACTAACAGAGTTAACCTGACACAACACTGTTCACTGCTCCCTACCCAGACACAGAGACTAACAGAGTTAACCTGACACAACACTGTTCACTGCTCCCTACCCAGACACAGAGACTAACAGAGTTAACCTGACACAACACTGTTCACTGCTCCCTACCCAGACACAGAGACTAACAGAGTTAACCTGACACAACACTGTTCACTGCTCCCTACCTCAGACACAGAGACTAACAGAGTTAACCGGAGACAACACTGTTCACTGCTCCC
>NW_028165511.1:25000-55000 GCF_964263955.1 Coregonus lavaretus | reverse complement strand
CCTCAACAACCAGACATCCTGACTCTCCTACTGACTCCTTACCTCAACAACCAGACATCCTGACTCTCCTGCTGACTCCTTACCTCAACAACCAGACATCCTGACTCTCCTCTCCTACTGACTCCTTACCTCAACAACCAGACATCCTGACTCTCCTACTGACTCCTTACCTCAACAACCAGACATCCTGACTCTCCTCTCCTACTGACTCCTTACCTCAACAACCAGACATCCTGACTCTCCTACTGACTCCTTACCTCAACAACCAGACATCCTGACTCTCCTGCTGACTCCTTACCTCAACAACCAGACATCCTGACTCTCCTACTGACTCCTTACCTCAACAACCAGACATCCTGACTCTCCTGCTGACTCCTTACCTTAACAACCAGACATCCTGACTCTCCTCTCCTACTGACTCCTTACCTCAGCAACCAGACATCCTGACTCTCCTCTCCTACTGACTCCTTACCTCAACAACCAGACATCCTGACTCTCCTACTGACTCCTTACCTCAACAACCAGACATCCTGACTCTCCTGCTGACTCCTTACCTCAACAACCAGACATCCTGACTCTCCTACTGACTCCTTACCTCAACAACCAGACATCCTGACTCTCCTGCTGACTCCTTACCTTAACAACCAGACATCCTGACTCTCCTCTCCTACTGACTCCTTACCTCAACAACCAGACATCCTGACTCTCCTGCTGACTCCTTACCTTAACAACCAGACATCCTGACTCTCCTCTCCTGCTGACTCCTTACCTTAACAACCAGACATCCTGACTCTCCTCTCCTACTGACTCCTTACCTCAACAACCAGACATCCTGACTCTCCTGCTGACTCCTTACCTTAACAACCAGACATCCTGACTCTCCTCTCCTACTGACTCCTTACCTCAACAACCAGACATCCTGACTCTCCTCTCCTACTGACTCCTTACCTCAACAACCAGACATCCTGACTCTCCTACTGACTCCTTACCTCAACAACCAGACATCCTGACTCTACTCTCCTACTGACTCCTTACCTCAACAACCAGACATCCTGACTCTCCTCTCCTACTGACTCCTTACCTCAACAACCAGACATCCTGACTCTCCTGCTGACTCCTTACCTCAACAACCAGACATCCTGACTCTCCTGCTGACTCCTTACCTCAACAACCAGACATCCTGACTCTCCTCTCCTACTGACTCCTTACCTCAACAACCAGACATCCTGACTCTCCTCTCCTACTGACTCCTTACCTCAACAACCAGACATCCTGACTCTCCTCTCCTACTGACTCCTTACCTCAACAACCAAACATCCTGACTCTCCTACTGACTCCTTACCTCAACAACCAGACATCCTGACTCTCCTCTCCTACTGACTCCTTACCTCAACAACCAGACATCCTGACTCTCCTACTGACTCCTTACCTCAACAACCAGACATCCTGACTCTCCTCTCCTACTGACTCCTTACCTCAACAACCAGACATCCTGACTCTCCTCTCCTACTGACTCCTTACCTCAACAACCAGACATCCTGACTCTCCTACTGACTCCTTACCTCAACAACCAGACATCCTGACTCTCCTACTGACTCCTTACCTTAACAACCAGACATCCTGACTCTCCTCTCCTACTGACTCCTTACCTCAACAACCAGACATCCTGACTCTCCTCTCCTACTGACTCCTTACCTCAACAACCAGACATCCTGACTCTCCTACTGACTCCTTACCTCAACAACCAGACATCCTGACTCTCCTCTCCTACTGACTCCTTACCTCAACAACCAGACATCCTGACTCTCCTACTGACTCCTTACCTCAACAACCAGACATCCTGACTCTCCTCTCCTACTGACTCCTTACCTCAACAACCAGACATCCTGACTCTCCTACTGACTCCTTACCTCAACAACCAGACATCCTGACTCTCCTCTCCTACTGACTCCTTACCTCAACAACCAGACATCCTGACTCTCCTACTGACTCCTTACCTCAACAACCAGACATCCTGACTCTCCTCTCCTACTGACTCCTTACCTCAGCAACCAGACATCCTGACTCTCCTACTGACTCCTTACCTCAACAACCAGACATCCTGACTCTCCTCTCCTGCTGACTCCTTCCCTCAACAACCAGACATCCTGACTCTCCTACTGACTCCTTACCTCAACAACCAGACATCCTGACTCTCCTCTCCTACTGACTCCTTACCTCAACAACCAGACATCCTGACTCTCCTACTGACTCCTTACCTCAACAACCAGACATCCTGACTCTCCTCTCCTACTGACTCCTTACCTCAACAACCAGACATCCTGACTCTCCTACTGACTCCTTACCTCAACAACCAGACATCCTGACTCTCCTCTCCTACTGACTCCTTACCTCAACAACCAGACATCCTGACTCTCCTCTCCTACTGACTCCTTACCTCAACAACCAGACATCCTGACTCTCCTCTCCTACTGACTCCTTACCTCAACAACCAGACATCCTGACTCTCCTACTGACTCCTTACCTCAACAACCAGACATCCTGACTCTCCTGCTGACTCCTTACCTCAACAACCAGACATCCTGACTCTCCTCTCCTACTGACTCCTTACCTCAACAACCAGACATCCTGACTCTCCTACTGACTCCTTACCTCAACAACCAGACATCCTGACTCTCCTACTGACTCCTTACCTCAACAACCAGACATCCTGACTCTCCTCTCCTACTGACTCCTTACCTCAACAACCAGACATCCTGACTCTCCTCTCCTACTGACTCTTTACCTCAACAACCAGACATCCTGACTCTCCTCTCCTACTGACTCCTTACCTCAACAACCAGACATCCTGACTCTCCTACTGACTCCTTACCTCAACAACCAGACATCCTGACTCTCCTATCCTACTGACTCCTCACCTCAACAACCAGACATCCTGACTCTCCTACTGACTCCTTACCTCAACAACCAGACATCCTGACTCTCCTACTGACTCCTTACCTCAGCAACCAGACATCCTGACTCTCCTACTGACTCCTTACCTCAACAACCAGACATCCTGACTCTCCTCTCCTACTGACTCCTTACCTCAACAACCAGACATCCTGACTCTCCTCTCCTACTGACTCCTTACCTCAACAACCAGACATCCTGACTCTCCTACTGACTCCTTACCTCAACAACCAGACATCCTGACTCTCCTCTCCTACTGACTCCTTACCTCAACAACCAGACATCCTGACTCTCCTCTCCTACTGACTCCTTACCTCAACAACCAGACATCCTGACTCTCCTCTCCTACTGACTCCTTACCTCAACAACCAGACATCCTGACTCTCCTACTGACTCCTTACCTCAACAACCAGACATCCTGACTCTCCTACTGACTCCTTACCTCAACAACCAGACATCCGGACTCTCCTCTCCTACTGACTCCTTACCTCAACAACCAGACATCCTGACTCTCCTACTGACTCCTTACCTCAACAACCAGACATCCTGACTCTCCTCTCCTAAGGATGGTTCTAGACCTGGTCAGTCTCATTATGGATGGTTCAAGACCTGGTCAGTCTCATTATGGATGGTTCAAGACCTGGTCAGTCTCATTATGGATGGTTCAAGACCTGGTCAGTCTCATTATGGATGGTTCTAAACCTGGTCAGTCTCATTATGGACGGTTCTAGACCTGGTCAGTCACATACAGTTGATGTCGGAAGTTTACATACACTAAGTTGACTGTGCCTTTTTAACAGCTTGGGAAATTCCAGAAAATGATGTCATGGCTTTAGAAGCTTCTGATAGGATAATTGACATACTTTGAGTCAATTGGAGGTGTACCTGTGGATGTATTTCAAGGCCTACCTTCAAACTCAGTGCCTCTTTGCTTGACATCATGGGAAAATCAAAAGACATCAGACAAGACCTCAGAACATTTTTTGTAGACCTCCACAAGTCTGGTTCATCTTTGGGAGCAATTTCAAAACGCCTGAAGGTACCACGTTCATTTGTACAAACAATAGTACGCAAGTATAAACACCATGGGACCACACAGCCGTCATACCACTCAGGAAGGAGACGCGTTCTGTCTCCTAGAGATGAACGTACTTTGGTGCGAAAAGTGCAAATCAATCCCTGAACAACAGCAAAGGACGTTGTGAAGATGCTGGAGGAAACAGGTACAAAAGTATCTATATCCACAGTAAAACGAGTCCTATATCGATATAACCTGAAAGGCCGCTCAGCAAAGAAGAAGCCACTGCTCCAAAACCACCATAAAAAAGCCAGACTTCGGTTTGCAACTGCACATGGGGATAAAGATCGTACTTTTTGGAGAAATGTCCTCTGAACTGTTCGGCCATAATGACCATTGTTATGTTTGGAGGAAAACGGGGGTTGCTTGCAAGCCGAAGATCACCATCCCAACCGTGAAGCACGGGGGTGGCAGCATCATGCTGTGGGGGAGCTTTGCTGCAGGAGGGACTGGTGCACTTCACAAAATAGATGGCATCATGAGGAAGGAAAATTATGTGGATATATTGAAGTAACATCTCAAGACATCAGGCAGGAAGTTAAAGCTTGGTCGCAAATGGGTCTTCCAAATGGACAATGACCCCAAGCATACTTCCAAAGTTGTGGCGAAATGGCTTAAGGACAACAAAGTCAAGGTATTGGAGTGGCCATCACAAAGCCCTGACCTCAATCCTATAGAAAATGTGTGGGCAAAACTGAAAAAGCGTGTGCGAGCAAGGAGGCCTACAAACCTGACTCAGTTACACCAGCTCTGTCAGGAGGAATGGGCCAAAATTCACCCAATTTATTGTGGGAAGCTTGTGGAAGGCTACCCGAAACGTTTGACCCAAGTTAAACAATTTAAAGGCAATGCTACCAAATACTAATTGAGTGTATGTAAACTTCTGACCCACTGGGAATGTGATGAAAGAAATAAAAGCTGAAATAAATCATTCTCTCTACTATTATTCTGACATTTCACATTCTTAAAATAAAGTGGTGATCCTAACTGACCTAAAACAGGCAATTTTGACTAGGATTAAATGTCAGGAATTGTGAATCTGAGTCTAAATGTATTTGGCTAAGGTGTATGTAAACTTCCGACTTCAACTGTATACCAGGCAGGGCAGTAACTACACCAGTGAGAGGAACCAATTAAGTTCTTGCCTAGCAACAGAGATGTACCCATGTTTAACTCTGGCTCCGTGTTCGTCATGTTGTGATTAACTCTGTTTATCTGTAGTCTGAGTCTGAAGAGATGTAACTACTGTATTTCCTACACCATATATAAACTACAACACTCCCTTCTCCTCTCTCTATATTGTATGGGTTAGACAGTATAGTTTAACTCTCTCCTCTCTCTATATTGTATGGGTTAGACAGTATAGTTTAACTCTCTCCTCTCTCTATATTGTATGGGTTAGACAGTATAGTTTAACTCTCTCCTCTCTCTATATTGTATGGGTTAGACAGTATAGTTTAACTCTCTCCTCTCTCTATATTGTATGGGTTAGACAGTATAGTTTAACTCTCTCCTCTGTCTTCTCTTCTCTCCCAGTCATCTGTTTGCCATCGCCAATGTTTCCTACACCACCATGATGGATGCTAAACACAACCAGTGTATCATTATCAGGTAAACGTCAACATAATGTTGTGATAATGTTGATAAATTATGGAATATATAAGAATACTAGAATATCACAGATAATGTGTTGTAGTGGGGATAATGTATACTACAGCGCCTTCAGAAAGTATTCACACCCCTTTACTTTTTCCTAGGAGTTCTGATCTGTTCTCAGCCTAACACTAGAACCTAGGAGTTCTGATCTGTTCTCAGCCTAACACTAGAGCCTAGGGGTTCTGATCTGTTCCAGCCTAACACTAGAACCTAGGAGTTCTGATCTGTTCTCAGCCTAACACTAGAACCTAGGAGTTCTGATCTGTTCTCAGCCTAACACTAGAACCTAGGAGTTCTGATCTGTTCTCAGCCTAACACTAGAACCTAGGAGTTCTGATCTGTTCTCAGCCTAACACTAGAACCTAGGAGTTCTGATCTGTTCTCAGCCTAACACTAGAACCTAGGAGTTCTGATCTGTTCTCAGCCTAACACTAGAACCTAGGAGTTCTGATCTGTTCTCAGCCTAACACTAGAACCTAGGAGTTCTGATCTGTTCTCAGCCTAACACTAGAACCTAGGAGTTCTGATCTGTTCTCAGCCTAACACTAGAACCTAGGAGTTCTGATCGGTTCTCAGTCTAACACTAGAACCTAGGAGTTCTGATCTGTTCTCAGCCTAACACTAGAACCTAGGAGTTCTGATCTGTTCTCAGCCTAACACTAGAACCTAGGAGTTCTGATCTGTTCTCAGCCTAACACTAGAACCTAGGAGTTCTGATCTGTTCTCAGCCTAACACTAGAACCTAGGAGTTCTGATCTGTTCTCAGCCTAACACTAGAACCTAGGAGTTCTGATCTGTTCTCAGCCTAACACTAGAACCTAGGAGTTCTGATCTGTTCTCAGCCTAACACTCCTTGTATGGAAGCAGACCCACTACCTTCAGAAAGTATTCACACCCCTTCACTTCTTCCCACATTTTGTTGTGTTACAGCCTGAATTTAAAATTGATAAAATTAAGATTTTTTTTGTCACTGTCCTATACACAATACCCCATAATGTCAAAGTGGAATTATGTTTTTCAAATTATTTACAAATTAAATATGAAAAGCTTAAATGTCAATAAGTATTCAACCCCTTTGTTATGGCAAGCCTAAATAAGTTCAAGAGTAAAAATGTGCTTAACAAGTCACATAATAAGTTGCATGGACTCACTCTGTGTGCAATAATAGTGTTTAACATGATTTTTGAATGACTACCTCATCTCTGTACCCCACACATACAATTATCTGTAAGGTCCCTCAGTCAAGCAGTGAATTTCAAACACAGATTCCACCACAAAGACCAGAGAGGTTTTTCAACGCTTTGCAAAGAAGGGCACCTATTGGTAGATGGGTAAAAAAAACAAAAAAAACATTGAATATCCCTTTGAGCATGGTGAAGTTATTAATTACACTTTGGATGGTGTATCAATACACCCAGTCACTACAAAGATACAGCTGTCCTTCCTAACTCAGTTGCCGGAGAGGAAGGAAACCGCTCAGGGATTTCACCATGAGGCCAATGGTGACTTTAAAACAGTTACAGAGTTTAGTGGCTGTGATAGGAGAAAACTGAGGATGGATCAACAACATTGTAGTTACTCCACAATACTAACCTAAATGACAGAGTGAAAAGAAGGAAGCCAGTACAGAATAAAAATATTCCAAAACATGCATCCTGTTTGCAACAAGGCACTAAAGTAATACTGCAAAAAATGTGGCAAAGCAATTCACTTTTATGTCCTGAATTCAAAGTGTTATGTTCGGGGCAAATCCAATACAACACATTACTGAGTACCACTCTCCATATTTTCAAGCATAGTGGTGGCTGCATCATGTTATGGGTATGCTTGTAATCGTTAAGGAGTCGGGAGTTTTTCTGGATAATAAAGAAATGGAATGGAGCTACGCACCGGCAAAATCGTAGACGAAAACCTGGTTCAGTCTGCTTTCCACCAGACACTGGGAGATTTTTAGGACAATAACCTAAAACACAAGGCCAAATCTACACTGGAGTTGCTTACCAAGAAGACAGTGAATGTTCGAGTTACAGTTTTGACTTAAATCTACTTGAAAATCTATGGCAAGACCTGAAAATGGTTGTCTAGCAATGATCAACAACCAATTTGACAAAGCTTGAATCATTTTTTAAAGAATAATGGGCAAATATTGTCCAATCCAGGTGTAGAAAGCACTTAGAGACTTACCCAGAAAGACTCACAGCTGTGATCGCTGCCAAAGGGGATTCTAACATGGATTGACTCAGGGGTGTGAATACTGATGTAAATGAGATATTTCTGTATTTCGTTTTCAATAAATTAGCTCAAATTTCTAAAAACATGTAATTATGGGGTATTGTAATACTCCCGAGTGGCGCAGTGGTCTAAGGCACTGCATCACAGTGCTAGCTGTGCCACTAGAGATCCTGGTTCGAATCCAGGCTCTGTCGTAGCCGGCCGCGATTGGGAGACCCATGGGGTGGCGCACAATTCGTCCAGGGTAGGGGAGGGAATGGTCGGCAGGGATGTAGCTCAGTTGGTAGAGCATTGCGTTTGCAACGCCAGGGTTGTGGGTTCGATTTCCACGGGGGGCCAGTATGAAAAAATATTTAAAAAATAAAATAATGTATGCACTCACTACCTGTAAGTCGCTCTGGATAAGAGCTAAATGTAAAAATTGTGTGTAGAGAAAGAACAGCCATTTAATCCATTTTGAACTCAGGCTGAACACAACTAAATGTGGAATAAGGAAAGGGGTGTGAATACTTCCTGAAGGCGCTGTAGAGGGATAATGCATCGTTACTGGGAGTGATGACACTGATAATGCTGTTACTGCAGCAGTAATGCAGTTTGCCTTGAAATGTCGATAATGCATTAATTCGGGGTTGATGTTGGTTAGGAATGTTTGATATCGGTTGATAGTGTTGATAACGTTGAAAATATTGATAATGTGTTACAATGGGGAGAGTGGATCAAGGGAAGACTGATCATGTTGATAACGGTTTAATGTTGACAACGGTTTAATGTTGATAATGGTTTAATGTTGATAATGGTTTAATGTTGATAATGGTTTAATGTTGATAACAGTTTTATGTTGATAATGGTTTAATGTTGATAATGGTTTAATGTTGATAACGGTTTAATGTTGATAACGGTTTAATGTTGATAACGGTTTAATGTGGATAATGGTTTAATGTTGATAATGGTTTAATGTTGATAATGGTTTAATGTTGATAACAGTTTTATGTTGATAATGGTTTAATGTTGATAATGGTTTAATGTTGATAACGGTTTAATGTTGATAACGGTTTAATGTTGATAACGGTTTAATGTGGATAACGGTTTAATGTTGATAATGGTTTAATGTTGATAATGGTTTAATGTTGATAATGGTTTAATGTCGATAATGGTTAAATGTTGATAATGGTTAAATGTTGATAATGGTTAAATGTTGATAATGGTTTAATGTTGATAATGGTTTAATGTTGATCGTGTGTGTGTAGCCCTTTACACTCGAACCCCTATACGGGTTGAAAATGGCATATTGGGGGCGTGATAAGCTCACTGATAAGGGCCTAAATTGGAACGCAGCGGCTTTACAGTAACATGCTATACATGACGTCAGAGTTCAGTGGCTGGACAGGAACACGCTATACATGACGTCAGAGCTCAGTGGCTGGACAGTAACATGATATACATGACGTCAGAGCTCAGTGGCTGGACAGTAACATGCTATACATGACGTCAGAGCTCAGTGGCTGGACAGTAACACGCTATACATGACGTCAGAGCTCAGTGGCTTTACAGTAACATGCTATACATGACGTCAGAGCTCAGGGTTGGACAGTAACATGCTATACATGACGTCAGAGCTCAGTGGCTGGACAGTAACATGCTATACATGACGTCAGAGCTCAGGCTCTGGACAGTAACACGCTATACATGACGTCAGAGCTCAGTGGCTGGACAGTAACATGCTATACATGACGTCAGAGCTCAGGGTTGGACAGTAACATGCTATACATGACGTCAGAGCTCAGTGGCTGGACAGTAACATGCTATACATGACGTCAGAGCTCAGTGGCTGGACAGTAACATGCTATACATGACGTCAGAGCTCAGTGGCTGGACAGTAACATGCTATACATGACGTCAGAGCTCAGTGGCTGGACAGTAACATGCTATACATGACGTCAGAGCTCAGGGTTGGACAGTAACATGCTATACATGACGTCAGAGTTCAGTGGCTGGACAGTAACATGCTATACATGATGTCAGAGCTCAGTGGCTGGACAGTAACATGCTATACATGACGTCAGAGCTCAGTGGCTGGACAGTAACACGCTATACATGACGTCAGAGCTCAGAGTTGGACGGTAACATGCTATACATGACGTCAGAGCTCAGTGGCTGGACAGTAACATGCTATACATGACGTCAGAGCTCAGAGTTGGACGGTAACATGCTATACATGACGTCAGAGCTCAGTGGCTGGACAGTAACATGCTATACATGACGTCAGAGCTCTGGGTCTGGACAGTAACACGCTATACATGACGTCAGAGCTCAGTGGCTGGACAGTAACATGCTATACATGACGTCAGAGCTCAGGGGCTTTACAGTAACATGCTATACATGATGTCAGAGCTCTGGGTCTGGACAGTAACACGCTATACATGACGTTAGAGCTCAGTGGCTGGAAAGTAACATGCTATACATGACGTCAGAGCTCAGAGTTGGACAGTAACATGCTATACATGACGTCAGAGCTCAGAGTTGGACAGTAACACGCTATACATGACGTCAGAGCTCAGGGGCTTTACAGTAACATGCTATACATGACGTCAGAGCTCAGAGTTGGACAGTAACATGCTATACATGACGTCAGAGCTCAGTGGCTTTACAGTAACATGCTATACATGACGTCAGAGCTCAGAGTTGGACAGTAACACACTATACATGACGTCAGAGCTCAGGGGCTTTACAGTAACATGCTATACATGACGTCAGAGCTCAGAGTTGGACAGTAACATGCTATACATGACGTCAGAGCTCAGTGGCTTTACAGTAACATGCTATACATGATGTCAGAGCTCAGGGGCTTTACGGTAACACGCTATACATGACGTCAGAGCTCTGGGTCTGGACAGTAACATGCTATACATGACGTCAGAGCTCAGTGGCTTTACAGTAACATGCTATACATGACGTCAGAGCTCAGGGGCTTTACAGTAACATGCTATACATGACGTCAGAGCTCTGGGTCTGGACAGTAACACGCTATACATGACGTCAGAGCTCAGTGGCTGGACAGTAACATGCTATACATGACGTCAGAGCTCAGTGGCTGTACAGTAACATGCTATACATGACGTCAGAGCTCAGTGGCTGGACAGTAACATGCTATACATGACGTCAGAGCTCTTGGTCTGGACAGTAACATGCTATACATGACGTCAGAGCTCAGTGGCTGGACAGTAACACGCTATACATGACGTCAGAGCTCAGTGGCTGGACAGTAACACGCTATACATGACGTCAGAGCTCAGTGGCTGTACAGTAACATGCTATACATGACGTCAGAGCTCAGTGGCTGGACAGTAACATGCTATACATGACGTCAGAGCTCAGTGGCTGGACAGTAACACGCTATACATGACGTCAGAGCTCAGTGGCTGGACAGTAACATGCTATACATGACGTCAGAGCTCAGTGGCTGGACAGTAACATGCTATACATGACGTCAGAGCTCTTGGTCTGGACAGTAACATGCTATACATGACGTCAGAGCTCAGGGTCTGGACAGTAACACGCTATACATGACGTCAGAGCTCAGTGGCTGGACAGTAACATGCTATACATGACGTCAGAGCTCTTGGTCTGGACAGTAACATGCTATACATGACGTCAGAGCTCAGTGGCTGGACAGTAACACGCTATACATGTCGTCAGAGCTCAGTGGTTGGACAGTAACACGCTATACATGACGTCAGAGCTCAGTGGCTGGACAGTAACATGCTATACATGATGTCAGAGCTCTTGGTCTGGACAGTAACATGCTATACATGACGTCAGAGCTCAGGGCTGGACAGTAACATGCTATACATGACGTCAGAGCTCAGGGCTGGACAGTAACATGCTATACATGACGTCAGAGCTCTTGGTCTGGACAGTAACATGCTATACATGACGTCAGAGCTCAGTGGCTTTACAGTAACATGCTATACATGACGTCAGAGCTCAGTGGCTGGACAGTAACATGCTATACATGACGTCAGAGCTCAGTGGCTGGACAGTAACATGCTATACATGACGTCAGAGCTCTGGTTCTGTACAGTAACATGCTATACATGACGTCAGAGCTCTTGGTCTGGACAGTAACATGCTATACATGACGTCAGAGCTCAGTGGCTTTACAGTAACATGCTATACATGACGTCAGAGCTCAGTGGCTTTACAGTAACACGCTATACATGACGTCAGAGCTCAGTGGCTTTACAGTAACATGCTATACATGACGTCAGAGCTCAGTGGCTTTACAGTAACATGCTATACATGACGTCAGAGCTCTTGGTCTGGACAGTAACACGCTATACATGACGTCAGAGCTCAGTGGCTGGACAGTAACATGCTATACATGACGTCAGAGCTCAGTGGCTGGACAGTAACATGCTATACATGACGTCAGAGCTCAGTGGCTGGACAGTAACATGCTATACATGACGTCAGAGCTCAGTGGCTGGACAGTAACATGCTATACATGACGTCAGAGCTCAGTGGCTGGACAGTTACACGCTATACATGACGTCAGAGCTCAGTGGCTGGACAGTAACACGCTATACATGACGTCAGAGCTCAGTGGCTGGACAGTAACATGCTATACATGACGTCAGAGCTCAGTGGCTGGACAGTAACATGCTATACATGACGTCAGAGCTCAGTGGCTGTACAGTAACATGCTATATATGACGTCAGAGCTCAGTGGCTGTACAGTAACATGCTATACATGACGTCAGAGCTCAGTGGCTGGACAGTAACACGCTATACATGACGTCAGAGCTCAGTGGCTGTACAGTAACATGCTATACATGACGTCAGAGCTCTGGTTCTGGACAGTAACATGCTATACATGACGTCAGAGCTCAGTGGCTGGACAGTAACATGCTATACATGACGTCAGAGCTCAGTGGCTGGACAGTAACATGCTATACATGACGTCAGAGCTCAGTGGCTGGACAGTAACATGCTATACATGACGTCAGAGCTCAGGGTTGGACAGTAACATGCTATACATGACGTCAGAGCTCAGGGTTGGACAGTAACATGCTATACATGACGTCAGAGCTCAGGGTTGGACAGTAACATGCTATACATGACGTCAGAGCTCAGGGTTGGACAGTAACATGCTATACATGACGTCAGAGCTCAGGGTTGGACAGTAACATGCTATACATGACGTCAGAGCTCAGGGTTGGACAGTAACATGCTATACATGACGTCAGAGCTCAGTGGCTGGACAGTAACATGCTATACATGACGTCAGAGCTCAGTGGCTGGACAGTAACATGCTATACATGACGTCAGAGCTCAGTGGCTGGACAGTAACATGCTATACATGACGTCAGAGCTCAGTGGCTGTACAGTAACATGCTATACATGACGTCAGAGCTCAGTGGCTTTACAGTAACATGCTATACATGACGTCAGAGCTCAGTGGCTTTACAGTAACATGCTATACATGACGTCAGAGCTCTTGGTCTGGACAGTAACACGCTATACATGACGTCAGAGCTCAGTGGCTTTACAGTAACATGCTATACATGACGTCAGAGCTCAGTGGCTTTACAGTAACATGCTATACATGACGTCAGAGCTCAGTGGCTGGACAGTAACATGCTATACATGACGTCAGAGCTCAGTGGCTGGACAGTAACATGCTATACATGACGTCAGAGCTCAGTGGCTGGACAGTAACACGCTATACATGACGTCAGAGCTCAGGGTTGGACAGTAACATGCTATACATGACGTCAGAGCTCAGGGTTGGACAGTAACATGCTATACATGACGTCAGAGCTCAGGGTTGGACAGTAACATGCTATACATGACGTCAGAGCTCAGGGTTGCACCTACCCCACATTTTCCAGCAATATTCTTATCGTGCTACTACATGTTGTTGTTGATGATTTTTTTTGTAGATTTTTTGTAGATATTTTTGTTCTGTCCTCACCTTTGTTCTAATAATTTTCTCATAAAATATCCAAACTGTTCCCTTTCAATTGCTACCACGCTAATGTATATGTTTTTCATATTTCTTCTGTAAGAAACATTTCAATTTAGCCCTATCCATATTGGCCAATTAACACGAGTGTAAAGGGTTAATGTTGATAATGGTTTAACGTTGATAATTTGTTGATGTGGGGAGAGAGGGGTCAGGGAAGACTGATAATGATGGTAATGTGTTCCAGTGGGGAGAGTGGATCAGGGAAGACTGATAATGATGATAATGTGTTCCAGTGGGGAGAGTGGATCAGGGAAGACTGATAATGATGATAATGTGTTCCAGTGGGGAGAGTGGATCAGGGAAGACTGATAATGATGATAATGTGTTCCAGTGGGGAGAGTGGTTCAGGGAAGACTGAAGCCACTAAAATGATCCTGCGTTACCTGACAGCTATACATCACAAACACAACATTAAACAACAGGTAAACACAACATTACACAACAGGTAAACACAACATTACACAACAGGTAAACACAACATTACACAACAGGTAAACACAACATTACACAACATTACACAACAGGTAAACACAACATTACACAACATTACACAACAGGTAAACACAACATTACACAACATTACACAACATTACACAACAGGTAAACACAACATTACACAACAGGTAAACACAACATTACACAACAGGTAAACACAACATTACACAACATTACACAACAGGTAAACACAACATTACACAACAGGTAAACACAACATTACACAACAGGTAAACACAACATTACACAACAGGTAAACACAACATTACACAACAGGTAAACACAACATTACACAACAGGTAAACACAACATTACACAACAGGTAAACACAACATTACACAACATTACACAACAGGTAAACACAACATTACACAACAGGTAAACACAACATTACACAACATTACACAACAGGTAAACACAACATTACACAACAGGTAAACACAACATTACACAACATTACACAACAGGTGAACACAACATTACACAACAGGTAAACACAACATTACACAACAGGTAAACACAACATTACACAACAGGTAAACACAACATTACACAACATTACACAACAGGTAAACACAACATTACACAACAGGTAAACACAACATTACACAACAGATAAACACAACATTACACAACAGGTAAACACAACATTACACAACAGGTAAACACAACATTACACAACAGGTAAACACAACATTACACAACAGGTAAACACAACATTACACAACAGGTAAACACAACATTACACAACAGGTAAACACAACATTACACAACAGGTAAACACAACATTACACAACAGGTAAACACAACATTACACAACAGGTAAACACAACATTACACAACAGGTAAACACAACATTACACAACAGATAAACACAACATTACACAACAGGTAAACACAACATTACACAACAGGTAAACACAACATTACACAACAGGTAAACACAACATTACACAACAGGTAAACACAACATTACACAACAGGTAAACACAACATTACACAACAGGTAAACACAACATTACACAACATTACACAACAGGTAAACACAACATTACATAACAGGTAAACACAACATAACACAACAGGTAAACACAACATTACACAACAGGTAAACACAACATTACACAACAGGTAAACACAACATTACACAACAGGTAAACACAACATTACACAACAGGTAAACACAACATTACACAACAGGTAAACACAACATTACACAACAGGTAAACACAACATTACACAACAGGTAAACACAACATTACACAACAGATAAACACAACATTAAACAACAGGTAAACACAACATTACACAACAGGTAAACACAACATTACACAACAGGTAAACACAACATTACACAACATTACACAACAGGTAAACACAACATTACACAACAGGTAAACACAACATTACACAACAGGTAAACACAACATTACACAACATTACACAACATTACACAACATTAAACAACAGGTGAACACAACATTACACAACAGGTAAACACAACATTACACAACAGGTAAACACAACATTACACAACAGGTAAACACAACATTACACAACAGGTAAACACAACATTACACAACAGGTAAACACAACATTAAACAACAGGTGAACACAACATTACACAACAGGTAAACACAACATTAAACAACAGATAAACACAACATTACACAACAGGTAAACACAACAGGTAAACACAACATTACACAACAGGTAAACACAACAGGTAAACACAACATTAAACAACATTACACAACAATACACAACAGGTAAACACAACATTACACAACAGGTAAACACAACATTACACAACAGGTAAACACAACATTACACAACATTACACAACAGGTAAACACAACATTACACAACATTAAACAACAGGTAAACACAACATTACACAACAGGTAAACACAACATTACACAACAGGTAAACACAACATTACACAACAGGTAAACACAACATTACACAACAGGTAAATACAACATTACACAACAGGTAAACACAACATTACACAACAGATAAACACAACATTACACAACAGGTAAACACAACATTACACAACAGGTAAACACAACATTACACAACAGGTAAACACAACATTACACAACAGGTAAACACAACATTACACAACAGGTAAACACAACATTACACAACAGGTAAACACAACATTACACAACAGGTAAACACAACATTACACAACAGGTAAACACAACATTAAACAACAGGTAAACACAACATTACACAACAGATAAACACAACATTACACAACAGGTAAACACAACATTACACAACAGGTAAACACAACATTACACAACAGGTAAACACAACATTACACAACAGGTAAACACAACATTACACAACAGGTAAACACAACATTACACAACAGGTAAACACAACATTACACAACAGGTAAACACAACATTACACAACAGATAAACACAACATTACACAACATTACACAACAGGTAAACACAACATTACACAACAGGTAAACACAACATTAAACAACAGGTGAACACAACATTACACAACAGGTAAACACAACATTACACAACAGATAAACACAACATTACACAACAGGTAAACACAACAGGTAAACACAACATTACACAACTGGTAAACACAACAGGTAAACACAACATTAAACAACATTACACAACAATACACAACAGGTAAACACAACATTACACAACAGGTAAACACAACATTACACAACAGGTAAACACAATATTACACAACATTACACAACAGGTAAACACAACATTACACAACATTAAACAACAGGTAAACACAACATTACACAACAGGTAAACACAACATTACACAACAGGTAAACACAACATTACACAACAGGTAAACACAACATTACACAACAGGTAAACACAACATTACACAACAGGTAAACACAACATTACACAACAGATAAACACAACATTACACAACAGGTAAACACAACATTACACAACAGGTAAACACAACATTACACAACAGGTAAACACAACATTACACAACAGGTAAACACAACATTACACAACAGGTAAACACAACATTACACAACAGGTAAACACAACATTACACAACAGGTAAACACAACATTACACAACAGGTAAACACAACATTACACAACAGGTAAACACAACATTACACAACAGGTAAACACAACATTACACAACAGGTAAACACAACATTAAACAACAGGTAAACACAACATTACACAACAGGTAAACACAACATTACACAACAGGTAAACACAACATTAAACAACAGGTAAACACAACATTACACAACAGGTAAACACAACATTACACAACAGATAAACACACACCCAAACTAGATGCACATACGATTCTCTCCACTGTACATGTAAACATACTGACCATATCCTCCTACTATTACCCTGACTGTTCTCTCTCTCTCCCTCCGCCCCTGATCCCCCAGATTGAGGTAATGTGTCTGTTGCTTTTGTTGTTGTTGCTGTGGTTGTTGGTTGTTGTTTCCATAGTAACTACTGTTAGTAACCAAAGTAACTACTCCTAATACTGATTTGTGTATTTATTATGGATCCCCATTAGTTCCTGCCAAGGCAGCAGCTACTCTTCCTGGGGTTTATTATGGATCCCCATTAGTTCCTGCCAAGGCAGCAGCTACTCTTCCTGGGGTTTATTATGGATCCCCATTAGTTCCTGCCAAGGCAGCAGCTACTCTTGCTGGGGTTTATTATTGATCCCCATTAGTTCCTGCCAAGGCAGCAGCTACTCTTGCTGGGGTTTATTATGGATCCCCATTAGTTCCTGCCAAGGCAGCAGCTGCTCTTCCTCGGGTCCAGCAAAATGAAGGCAGTTATACATTTTAAAAACATTACAATACATTCATAACAGATTTCACAACACATTAAGTGTGTGCCCTCAGGCCTCTACTCTACTACCACATATCTATAACACAAAATCCATGTGTACATGTGTGTATAGTGCGTATGTTATCGTGTGTTTGTATGCATGTGTCTGTGTTTGTGCCTCTTCACAGTCCCCGCTGTTCCATAAGGTGTATTTGTTACCAGTTTATTTTATCTAATTGCACTGCTTGCATGAGTTACTTGATGTGGAATAGAGTTCCATGTAGTCATGGCTCTATGTAGTACTGTGCGCCTCCCATAGTCTGTTCTGGACTTGGGGACTGTGAAGAGACCTCTGGTGGCATGTCTTGTGGGGTATGCATGGGTGTCCGAGCTGTGTGCCAGTAGTTTAAACAGACAGCTCGGTGCATTCAACATGTCAACACCTCTCAGAAATACAAGTAGTGATGAAGTCAATCTCTCCTCCACTTTGAGCCAGGAGAGATTGACATGCATATTATTAATGTTAGCTCTCTGTGTACATCCAAGTGCCAGCCGTGCTGCCCTGTTCTGAGCCAATTGCAATTTTGTGGCACCTGACCACACGACTGAACAGTAGTCCAGGTGCGACAAAACTAGAGCCTGTAGGACCTGCCTTGTTGATAGTGCTGTTAAGAAGGTTGAGCTGCGCTTTATTATGGACAGACTTCTCCCCATCTTAGCTACTGTTTTATCAATATGTTTTGACCATGACAGTTTACAATCCAGGGTTACTCCAAGCAGTTTAGTCTACTCAACTTGCTCAATATCCACATTATTCATTACAAGAATTAGTTGAGGTTTAGGGTTTAGTGAATGATTTGTACCAAATACAATGCTTTTAGTTTTTGAAATATTTAGGTGTAACTTATTCCTTGCCACCCATTCTGAAACTAACTGCAGCTCTTTGTTAAGTGTTGCAGTCATTTCAGTCGCTGTAGTAGCTGACGTGTATAGTGTTGAGTCATCCGCATACATAGACACTCTGGCTTTACTCAAAGCCAGTGGAATGTCGTTAGTAAAGATTGAAAAAAAGTAAGGGGCCTAGACAGCTGCCCTGGGGAATTCCTGATTGTACCTGGATTATGTTGGAGAGGCTTCCATTAAAGAACACCCTCTGTGTTCTGTTAGACAGGTAACTCTTTATCCACATTATAGCAGGGGGTGTAAAGCCATAACATACAGTATAGCAGGGGGTGTAGAGCCATAACATACAGTATAGCAGGGGGTGTAAAGCCATAACACATATGTTTTTCCAGCAGCAGACTATGATTGATAATGTCAAAAGCCGCGCTGAAGTCTAACAAAACAGCTCCCACAATTTTTTTAATCATCAATTTCCAATCATCAGTCATCTGTGTAAGTGCTGTGCTTGTTGAATGTCCTTCCCTACAAGCGTGCTGAAAGTCTGTTGTCAATTTGTTTACTGTAAAATAGCATTTTATCTGGTCAAACACCATTTTTTCCAAAAGTTTACTAAGGGTTGGTAACAAGCTGATTGGTTGGCTATTTGAGCCAGTAAAGGGGGCTTTACTATTCTTAGGTAGCGGAATGACTTTTGCTTCCCTCCAGGCCTGAGGACACACACTTTCTAGTAGGCTTAAATTTAAGATATGGCAAATAGGAGTGGCAATATCGTCCGCTATCATCCTCAGTAATTTTCTATCCAAGTTGTCAGACCCCAGTGGCTTGTCATTGTTGATCGACAATAATACTTTTTTCACCTCTTCCACACTAACTTTACGGAATTCAAAATTACAACGTTTGTCTTTCATAATTTGGTCAGATATACTTGGATATGTGGTGTCAGCAATTGTTGCTGTCATGCCTAAATTTGCTAATCTTGCCAATGATAAAATCATTAAAGTAGTTGTCAATATCAGTGGGTTTTGTGATGAATGAACCATCTGATTCAATGAATGATGGAGCTGAGTTTGCCTTCTTGCCCAACATTTCATTTAAGGTGCTCCAAAGCTTTTTACTATCATTCTTTATGTCATTTATCTTTGTTTCATAGTGTAGTTTCTTCTTCTTTTTATTCAGTTTAGTCACATGATTTCTCAGTTTGCAGTACGTTTGCCAATCAGTTGTACAGCCAGACCTATTTGCCATCTCTTTTGCCTCATCCCTCTCAACCATACCATTTTTCAATTCCTCATCAATCCACGGGGATTTAACAGTTTTTACAGTCATTTTTCATAATGGGTGCATGTTTATTAGTAACTTGGGGTAAGCAATTTCATCAAGTGCAGCGTCTGGTTGCTCCTCAGTACACACCACAGACCAACAAATATTCTTCACATCAACGACATGGGAATCACTACAAAACGTATTGTATGACCTTTTATACACAACATTAGGCCCAGACAAAATGGTCAATACATGTTACACCTTACAGAGCTGGAATAGTCTCGTAGCCAGTTATGGAGGGCTGAAAGTCTCCTGAACCACCTTACAGAGCTGGAATAGTCTCGTGGCCAGTTATGGAGGGCTGAAAGTCTCCTGAACCACCTTACAGAGCTGGAATAGTCTCGTAGCCAGTTATGGAGGGCTGAAAGTCTCCTGAACCACCTTACAGAGCTGGAATAGTCTCGTAGCCAGTTATGGAGGGCTGAAAGTCTCCTGAACCACCTTACAGAGCTGGAATAGTCTCGTAGCCAGTTATGGAGGGCTGAAAGTCTCCTGAACCACCTTACAGAGCTGGAATAGTCTCGTAGCCAGTTATGGAGGGCTGAAAGTCTCCTGAACCACCTTACAGAGCTGGAATAGTCTCGTAGCCAGTTATGGAGGGCTGAAAGTCTCCTGAACCACCTTACAGAGCTGGAATAGTCTCGTAGCCAGTTATGGAGGGCTGAAAGTCTCCTGAACCACCTTACAGAGCTGGAATAGTCTCGTAGCCAGTTATGGAGGGCTGAAAGTCTCCTGAACCACCTTACAGAGCTGGAATAGTCTCGTGGCCAGTTATGGAGGGCTGAAAGTCTCCTGAACCGTTCAATGCCATGATTTAGGGAGGGCAGAGGGCCAGATATTATGGGGTGTTTAGGGAGGGCAGAGGGCCAGATATTATGGGGCGTTTGTTGGTGTCAAGTAGAGACCCAATCAGTTCTTTAAAATCCATCTTCAGCTGTTCTGAGCTGCCCTTCATAATGTCATTTGACCCCAACATGAACCATGACAGTATCAGCCCCCCCCTCCCCCCCGGTGACTGACTCACAGCCTTCGGGAATCAACCTGGTGATATCCTGAACTTTTGCCCCAGGAAAACACAAAGTCTTAACTCTGATTGGTTGTCATGGTAACAGATCCTGGAGGCCACGCCCCTGTTGGAATCCTTTGGGAACGCCAAAACGGTCCAGAATGACAACTCTAGCCGCTTCGGGAAATATGTGGAGATATTTCTGGAAGAGTGAGTTCTGTCTTTACATTATTACGTTACCACAGTAACTCTGTTACCACAGCATTACTATGGTAACTCTGTCTTTACATTACTATGGTAACTCTCTATACCCCACGTTACCACGGTAACTCTGTCTATACCCCACGTTACCACGGTAACTCTGCTGGTGTAACAGGGTGGCGGCTATAGTAACAGTGATACCTTGATGTTATACAAGAGTACCTGACAAGGTGGAACACGGTGTCGGCTCAACTCCCACAATGCTCAGTCACACATGACTTAGTAATGAACCATGGGTTACTGAACACTGAGAGACGAGAGAACTCACTGTGGGTATGTGTGTGTGTGTGTGTGTGTGTGTGTGTGTGTGTGTGTGTGTGTGTGTGTGTGTGTGTGTGTGTGTGTGTGTGTGTGTGTAGGGGTGTGATCAGCGGTGCCATAACGTCTCAGTATCTGCTGGAGAAGTCCCGCATCGTCTTTCAGGTGAGACACACACACCACACACACACACACACACACACACACACACACACACACACACACACACACACACACACACACACACACACACACACACACACACACACACACACACACACACACACCACACACACACACACACACACACACACACACACACACACACACACACACACACACACACACACACACACACACACACACACACACACACACACACACACACACACCACACACACCACACACACACACACACACACACACACACACACACACACACACACACACACACACACACGCACGCACACACAGGCCAAATCAGAGAGAAACTACCATATCTTCTATGAGATGCTGTCTGGTCTGTCTGTTCTGTCTGTGTCCAGGCCAAATCAGAGAGAAACTACCATATCTTCTATGAGATGCTGTCTGTTCTGTCTGTGTCCAGGCCAAATCAGAGAGAAACTACCATATCTTCTATGAGATGCTGTCTGTTCTGTCTGTGTCCAGGCCAAATCAGAGAGAAACTACCATATCTTCTATGAGATGCTGTCTGTTCTGTCTGTTCTGTCTGTGTCCAGGCCAAATCAGAGAGAAACTACCATATCTTCTATGAGATGCTGTCTGGTCTGTCTGTTCTGTCTGTGTCCAGGCCAAATCAGAGAGAAACTACCATATCTTCTATGAGATGCTGTCTGTTCTGTCTGTGTCCAGGCCAAATCAGAGAGAAACTACCATATCTTCTATGAGATGCTGTCTGTTCTGTCTGTGTCCAGGCCAAATCAGAGAGAAACTACCATATCTTCTATGAGATGCTGTCTGTTCTGTCTGTTCTGTCTGTGTCCAGGCCAAATCAGAGAGAAACTACCATATCTTCTATGAGATGCTGTCTGTTCTGTCTGTGTCCAGGCCAAATCAGAGAGAAACTACCATATCTTCTATGAGACTGTCTGTTCTGTCTGTGTCCAGGCCAAATCAGAGAGAAACTACCATATCTTCTATGAGATGCTGTCTGTTCTGTCTGTGTCCAGGCCAAATCAGAGAGAAACTACCATATCTTCTATGAGATGCTGTCTGTTCTGTCTGTGTCCAGGCCAAATCAGAGAGAAACTACCATATCTTCTATGAGATGCTGTCTGGTCTGTCTGTGTCCAGGCCAAATCAGAGAGAAACTACCATATCTTCTATGAGATGCTGTCTGGTCTGTCTGTGTCCAGGCCAAATCAGAGAGAAACTACCATATCTTCTATGAGATGCTGTCTGGTCTGTCTGTTCTGTCTGTGTCCAGGCCAAATCAGAGAGAAACTACCATATCTTCTATGAGATGCTGTCTGGTCTGGAGCCTCACCGCAAACGCTCTCTTTACCTGCAGGAGGCGGAGACATACTTTTACCTCAACCAGGTACACACACACAGAGACACTTTAAAACTGCAACATGTTCTCTCTGCCCCATGGCAAAATGTGTCGAAATGCAGGAAGTTAGCTTTTTCCCAAAAAAAAATATATGTTTTATTTTTGGGGTGGTTCCACTTATCCTTTCACTTACACTGTTTTCAAAATACCCTTCCATGTACCCGTCAAAATACCCATCCAGAGAGACATAATGAGTCAGGTCAAACTGTGTAGAATTGCAGGAAATGCGTTTTAAAATGTTGTTGTTTTTTAATCTGGGGGAGAACAACCCGGATCCTCCGTCTACTATTCGTCCCCCCCAATATCTACACCACAATTTCGCCCTTGGTATGTCCCTCTGTACCAGGGTGGTGACTGTGTGATCGAGGGGAAGGATGACGGGGCAGATTTCAGGCGTGTGCAGAGTGCCATGGACATCCTGTGTTTCAGTCCTGATGAGCAGGATGGCGTCTACAGACTACTGTCATCTGTACTACACCTGGGGAATGTATACTTCCAACCATTCCAGGTAACATAACCCCTAACCCTAACCCCTAACCCCTAACCCTAACCCCTAACCCCTAACCCCTAACCCTAACCCCTAACCCTAACCCTAACCCCTAACTCCTAACCCCTAACCCCTAACCCCTAACCCCTAACTCATCTATAGACTACTGTCGTCTGTACTACACCTGGGGAATGTATACTACCAACCATTCCAGGTAACATAACCCCTAACCCCTAACCCCTAACCCCTAACCCCTAACCCCTAACTCATCTATAGACTACTGTCGTCTGTACTACACCTGGGGAATGTATACTTCCAACCATTCCAGGTAACATAACCCCTAACCCTAACCCCTAAACCCTAAACCCTAACCCCTAACCCTAACCCTAACCCCTAACCCCTAACCCCTAACACTAACCCCTAACCCCTAACCCCTAACTCCTAACCCCTAACCCTAACCCCTAACTCCTAACCCCTAACCCCTAACCCCTAACTCATCTACAGACTACTGTCGTCTGTACTACACCTGGGGAATGTATACTTCCAACCATTCCAGGTAACATAACCCCTAACCCTAACCCCTAACCCCTAACCCCTAACCCCTAACCCTTAACCCCTAACTCCTAACCCCTAACTCCTAACCCCTAACCCTTAACCCCTAACTCCTAACCCCTAACCCTAACCCCTAACTCCTAACCCCTAACCCTAACCCTAACCCCTAACCCCTAACCCCTAACTCATCTATAGACTACTGTCATCTGTACTACACCTGGGGAATGTATACTACCAACCATTCCAGGTAACCTAACCCCTAACCCCTAACCCTAACCCCTAACCCCTAACCCTAACCCCTAACTCATCTATAGACTACTGTCGTCTGTACTACACCTGGGGAATGTATACTTCCAACCATTCCAGGTAACATAACCCCTAACCCCTAACCCCTAACCCCTAACCCTAACCCCTAACCCCTAACCCCTAACCCCTAACTCATCTATAGACTACTGTCGTCTGTACTACACCTGGGGAATGTATACTACCAACCATTCCAGGTAACATAACCCCTAACCCCTAACCCCTAACCCTAACCCCTAACCCCTAACCCCTAACCCATCTACAGACTACTGTCGTCTGTACTACACCTGGGGAATGTATACTACCAACCATTCCAGGTAACATAACCCCTAACCCCTAACCCCTAACCCCTAACCCCTAACTCCTAACCCCTAACCCTAACCCCTAACTCCTAACCCCTAACCCATAACCCCTAACCCCTAACCCCTAACCCCTAACCCCTAACTCATCTATAGACTACTGTCGTCTGTACTACATCTGGGGAATGTATACTACCAACCATTCCAGGTAACATAACCCCTAACCCCTAACCCCTAACCCCTAACCCCTAACTCCTAACCACTAACCCCTAACTCATCTATAGACTACTGTCGTCTGTACTACACCTGGGGAATGTATACTACCAACCATTCCAGGTAACATAACCCCTAACCCCTAACCCCTAACCCCTAACCCCTAACCCCTAACCCCTAACCCCTAACTCCTAACCACTAACCCCTAACTCATCTATAGACTACTGTCGTCTGTACTACACCTGGGGAATGTATATTTCCAACCATTCCAGGTAACATAACCCCTAACCCCTAACCCCTAACCCCTAACCCTAACCCCTAACCCCTAACCCCTAACTCATCTATAGACTACTGTCATCTGTACTACACCTGGGGAATGTATACTACCAACCATTCCAGGTAACATAACCCCTAACCCCTAACCCCTAACCCCTAACTCATCTATAGACTACTGTCATCTGTACTACACCTGGGGAATGTATACTTCCAACCATTCCAGGTAACATAACCCCTAACTCCTAACCCCTAACTCCTAACTCCTAACCCCTAACCCCTAACTCCTAACCCCTAACTCATCTATAGACTACTGGTAGATACACAGATCACTATGGGATAAGAGTTGAGATACTACCTTCCTGGTACTGGACACAGATCACTATGGGATAAGAGTTGAGATACTACCTTCCTGGTACTGGACACAGATCACTATGGGATAAGAGTTGAGATACTACCTTCCTGGTACTGGACACAGATCACTATGGGATAAGAGTTGAGATACTACCTTCCTGGTACTGGACACAGATCACTATGGGATAAGAGTTGAGATACTACCTTCCTGGTACTGGACACAGATCACTATGGGATAAGAGTTGAGATACTACCTTCCTGGTACTGGACACAGATCACTATGGGATAAGAGTTGAGATACTACCTTCCTGGTACTGGACACAGATCACCATGGGATAAGAGTTGAGATACTACCTTCCTGGTACTGGACACAGATCACCATGGGATAAGAGTTGAGATACTACCTTCCTGGTACTGGACACAGATCACCATGGGATAAGAGTTGAGATACTACCTTCCTGGTACTGGACACAGATCACCATGGGATAAGAGTTGAGATACTACCTTCCTGGTACTGGACACAGATCACTATGGGATAAGAGTTGAGATACTACCTTCCTGGTACTGGACACAGATCACTATGGGATAAGAGTTGAGATACTACCTTCCTGGTACTGGACACAAATCACTATGGGATAAGAGTTGAGATACTACCTTCCTGGTACTGGACACAGATCACTATGGGATAAGAGTTGAGATACTACCTTCCTGGTACTGGACACAGATCACTATGGGATAAGAGTTGAGATACTACCTTCCTGGTACTGGACACAGATCATTATGGGATAAGAGTTGAGATACTACCTTCCTGGTACTGGACACAGATCACTATGGGATAAGAGTTGAGATACTACCTTCCTGGTACTGGACACAGATCACTATGGGATAAGAGTTGAGATACTACCTTCCTGGTACTGGACACAGATCACTATGGGATAAGAGTTGAGATACTACCTTCCTGGTACTGGACACAGATCACTATGGGATAAGAGTTGAGATACTACCTTCCTGGTGCTGGACACAGATCGTTATGGGATAAGAGTTGAGATACTACCTTCCTGGTACTGGACACAGATCACTATGGGATAAGAGTTGAGATACTACCTTCCTGGTACTGGACACAGATCACTATGGGATAAGAGTTGAGACACTACCTTCCTGGTACTGGACACAGATCACTATGGGATAAGAGTTGAGATACTACCTTCCTGGTACTGGACACAGATCACTATGGGATAAGAGTTGAGATACTACCTTCCTGGTACTGGACACAGATCACTATGGGATAAGAGTTGAGATACTACCTTCCTGGTACTGGACACAGATCACTATGGGATAAGAGTTGAGATACTACCTTCCTGGTACTGGACACAGATCACTATGGGATAAGAGTTGAGATACTACCTTCCTGGTACTGGACACAGATCACTATGGGATAAGAGTTGAGATACTACCTTCCTGGTACTGGACACAGATCGTTATGGGATAAGAGTTGAGATACTACCTTCCTGGTACTGGACACAGATCACTATGGGATAAGAGTTGAGATACTACCTTCCTGGTGCTGGACACAGATCACTATGGGATAAGAGTGTAGATACTACCTTCCTGGTACTGGACACAGATCACTATGGGATAAGAGTTGAGATACTACCTTCCTGGTACTGGACACAGATCACTATGGGATAAGAGTTGAGATACTACCTTCCTGGTACTGGACACAGATCACTATGGGATAAGAGTTGAGATACTACCTTCCTGGTACTGGACACAGATCACTATGGGATAAGAGTTGAGATACTACCTTCCTGGTACTGGACACAGATCACTATGGGATAAGAGTTGAGACGCTACCTTCCTGGTACTGGACACAGATCACTATGGGATAAGAGTTGAGATACTACCTTCCTGGTACTGGACACAGATCACTATGGGATAAGAGTTGATAACCCTAACCATAACCATAACCTTGTTGTAATACAGGCTGAAGGCCAGGAGGTGGCGACGGTGGTCAGTGCTCAGGAGATCAGAGTGGTAGCTGAGCTGCTAATCCTAACCCTATAACCCTGACCCTGACCCTGACCCTGACCCTATAACCCTAACCATAACCATAACCTTGTTGTAATACAGGCTGAAGGCCAGGAGGTGGCGACGGTGGTCAGTGCTCAGGAGATCAGAGTGGTGGCTGAGCTGCTCCAGATCTCTCCTGAGGGACTCCAGAAGGCCATCACACACAAAGTCATGGTCAGAACTAAACTATTACTACATTATCTCTACTATATCACACACAAAGTCATGGTCAGAACTACACCACTACTACATTATCTCTACTATATCACACACAAAGTCATGGTCAGAACTACACCACTACTGCATTATCTCTACTATATCACACACAAAGTCATGGTCAGAACTAAACTATTACTACATTATCTCTACTATATCACACACAAAGTCATGGTCAGAACTAAACTATTAGTACATTATCTCTACTATATCACTCACAAAGTCATGGTCAGAACTACACCACTACTACATTATCTCTACTGTATCACACACAAAGTCATGGTCAGAACTAAACTATTACTACATTATCTCTACTATATCACACACAAAGTCATGGTCAGAACTAAACTATTACTACATTATCTCTACTATATCACACACAAAGTCATGGTCAGAACTACACCACTACTGCATTATCTCTACTGTATCACACACAAAGTCATGGTCAGAACTAAACTATTACTACATTATCTCTACTATATCACACACAAAGTCATGGTCAGAACTAAACTATTACTACATTATCTCTACTATATCACACACAAAGTCATGGTCAGAACTACACCACTACTGCATTATCTCTACTATATCACACACAAAGTCATGGTCAGAACTACACCACTACTACATTATCTCTACTATATCACACACAAAGTCATGGTCAGAACTAAACTATTACTACATTATCTCTACTATATCACACACAAAGTCATGGTCAGAACTAAACTATTACTACATTATCTCTACTATATCACACACAAAGTCATGGTCAGAACTACACCACTACTACATTATCTCTACTATATCACACACAAAGTCATGGTCAGACCTACACCACTACTGCATTATCTCTACTATATCACACACAAAGTCATGGTCAGAACTACACCACTACTGCATTATCTCTACTATATCACACACAAAGTCATGGTCAGAACTACACCACTACTGCATTATCTCTACTATATCACACACAAAGTCATGGTCAGACCTACACCATTACTGCATTATCTCTACTATATCACACACAAAGTCATGGTCAGAACTACACCACTACTGCATTATCTCTACTATATCACACACAAAGTCATGGTCAGACCTACACCACTACTGCATTATCTCTACTATATCACACACAAAGTCATGGTCAGAACTAAACTATTACTACATTATCTCTACTATATCACACACAAAGTCATGGTCAGAACTACACCACTACTGCATTATCTCTACTATATCACACACAAAGTCATGGTAGAACTACACCACTACTGCATTATCTCTACTATATCACACACAAAGTCATGGTCAGAACTACACTACTACTGCATTATCTCTACTATATCACACACAAAGTCATGGTCAGACCTACACCACTACTGCATTATCTCTACTATATCACACACAAAGTCATGGTCAGAACTACACCACTACTGCATTATCTCTACTATATCACACACAAAGTCATGATTCATTACCTCTGCTACATCATGGTTAGTACATCTACTACTAATACATTACCTCTGCTACATCACGGTTAGTACATCTACTGCTAATACATTACCTCTGCTACATCACGGTTAGTACATCTACTACTAATACATTACCTCTGCTACATCACGGTTAGTACAT
>NW_028165511.1:7500-20000 GCF_964263955.1 Coregonus lavaretus | reverse complement strand
AGGTTCAAGGTTGTAAATTCTAAGTGTGTCTCTACAGATGTAACCCGTACTTTGTGCGCTGCATCAAGCCGAACCACCACAAGGAGCCGGGCCAGTTTGAGATGGAACTGGTGAAGACTCAGCTACGCTACTCTGGTATCCTGGAGACCATACGCATCAGGAAGGAGGGATACCCAATCAGAATACCCTTCTACCACTTCCTCAACAGGTGGGTCACATGACAGCCTTTAGTGGCATCACTTACCTATTTGCTTACGGCGGCCCAGACTAATGGCATGCCACAGCTCTCTGTTGTTCATGGCAGCTGGTAAGTCCTCTGTTCTGAGACCTGTGTTGTCCATGAATCTCTCCTGTGGTCTTCCAGGAGATTGTAAGTCCTCTGTTCTGAGACCTGTGTTGTCCATGAATCTCTCCTGTGGTCTTCCAGGAGATTGTAAGTCCTCTGCTCTGAGAACAGTGTTGTCCATGAATCTCTCCTGTGGTCTTCCAGGAGATTGTAAGTCCTCTGTTCTGAGACCAGTGTTGTCCATGAATCTCTCCTGTGGTCTTCCAGGAGATTGTAAGTCCTCTGTTCTGAGACCAGTGTTGTCCATGAATCTCTCCTGTGGTCTTCCAGGAGATTGTAAGTCCTCTGTTCTGAGACCAGTGTTGTCCATGAATCTCTCCTGTGGTCTTCCAGGAGATTGTAAGTCCTCTGTTCTGAGACCAGTGTTGTCCATGAATCTCTCCTGTGGTCTTCCAGGAGATTGTAAGTCCTCTGCTCTGAGAACAGTGTTGTCCATGCATCTCTCCTGTGGTCTTCCAGGAGATTGTAAGTCCTCTGTTCTGAGAACAGTGTTGTCCATGAATCTCTCCTGTGGTCTTCCAGGAGATTGTAAGTCCTCTGCTCTGAGAACAGTGTTGTCCATGAATCTCTCCTGTGGTCTTCCAGGAGATTGTGAGTCCTCTGTTCTGAGACCAGTGTTGTCCATGAATCTCTCCTGTGGTCTTCCAGGAGGTCTTGGCTCATTCTGAGTCTACTGGTAGGCAGCACAGGATATGTTGCTATACCACATATGACGTGTGTGTGTGTTCCTCAGGTACAAGGCATTGCTGTGTCTAAAGGAGGTACCTCCAGCGGACGGGGAGACCTGTGTTGAGATGCTCTATAAGATCTGTCCTGTTAAACCTGGAACATACCAAGTAGGAGTTACCAAGGTGAGGGGGGGGGGGGGGGGGGCTGTGTTGAGATGCTCTATAAGATCTGTCCTGTTAAACCTGGAACATACCAAGTAGGAGTTACCAAGGTGAGGGGGGGTGGGGGGGGGGCTGTGTTGAGATGCTCTATAAGATCTGTCCTGTTAAACCTGGAACATACCAAGTAGGAGTTACCAAGGTGAGGGGGGGGGGGGGGGGGGGGGGCTGTGTTGAGATGCTCTATAAGATCTGTCCTGTTAAACCTGGAACATACCAAGTAGGAGTTACCAAGGTGAGGGGGGGGGGGCTGTGTTGAGATGCTCTATAAGATCTGTCCTGTTAAACCTGGAACATACCAAGTAGGAGTTACCAAGGTGAGGGGGGGGGGGGGGGGGGCTGTGTTGAGATGCTCTACAAGCTCTTCTTCCTAAGTTCTTCCTGGTTCTTCCTGGTTCCTCCTAGGTTCTTCCTGGTTCTTCATAGGTTCTTCCTGGTTCTTCCTAGGTTCTTCCTAGGTTATTCCTGGTTCTTCTTAGGTTCTTCCTGGTTCTTCCTAGGTTCTTCCTAGGTTCTTCCTAGGTTCTTCCTGGTTCTTCCTAGATTATTCCTGGTTCTTCCTAGGTTCTTCCTAGGTTCTTCCTGGTTCTTCCTAGGTTCTTCCTGGTTCTTACTGGTTCTTCCTAGGTTCTTCCTAAGTTCTTCCTGGTTCTTCCTAGGTTCTTCCTGGTTCTTCCTAGGTTCTTCCTAGGTTCTTCCTGGTTCTTCCTAGGTTCTTCCTAGGTTCTTCCTAGGTTCTTCCTGGTTCTTCCTAGGTTCTTCCTGGTTCTTCCTAGGTTCTTCCTGGTTCTTCCTGGTTCTTCCTAGGTTCTTCCTGGTTCTTCCTAGGTTCTTCCTGGTTCTTACTGGTTCTTCCTAGGTTCTTCCTAAGTTCTTCCTGGTTCTTCCTAGGTTCTTCCTGGTTCTTACTAGCTTCTTCCTGGTTCTTCCTAGGTTCTTCCTAGGTTCTTTCTGGTTCTTCCTAGGTTCTTCCTGGTTCTTCCTGGTTCATCCTAGGTTCTTCCTAGGATCTTCCTAGGTTCTTCCTGGTTCTTCTTGATTCATCCTAGGTTCTTCCTAGGTTCTTTTTGGTTCTTCCTAGGTTCTTCCTGGTTCTTCCTGGTTCTTCCTGGTTCATCCTAGGTTCTTCCTAGGTACTTCCTGGTTCTTCCTGGTTCTTCCTAGGTTCTTCCTGGTTCTTCCTATCCACTGTGCTTCTGCGGTGCTTGCTCTGTGGGGTTTTAGGCTGGGTAACTGTAAAGCACTTTGTGACAACTGCTGATGATAAAAGGGGCTTCATAGAATCCATTGCATTTGATTAATTTGAAGGTGAGGCGCTTTAGGGTATTGCAGGCTAGTCTACAACGATACAAATCACAATCGTTGGATGGTGAATTATGGTAAATATAATTGTCGGTGTGTATGGCTGTGGTGGTCATGACATGTTGTCAGCCTGTGATTGTCAAGCAAATAACTGCCGGTCTCACAGTAATTCACCGTTAATTAACATAAACAGATTTAGGATCTCATTATTACTGAAACAGGATACAAGTGGAAAATATAAAGATCCAGTCCATTTACAAAATTGGAGGCCCCTTACACTTCAGTGTTGTGATGCAAAAATCCTAGCAAAATGTATATATAGTGCATAGAATTAAAAAGGTATTGTCGGATATTATTCATTCTAATCAGACAGGTTTTTTACATGGAAGATACATTGGAGATCATATAAGGCAAGTATTGGAAACAATAGAACACTATGAAAAATATGGGAAACCAGGCCTGCTATTCATAGCAGACTTCGAAAAGGCATTTGATAAAGTTCAACTGGGGTTTATATATAAATGCCTGGAGCATTTCAATTTTGGAGAATCTCTTATAAAATGGGTCAAAATCATGTATAGTAACCCTAGGTGTAAAATAGTAAATAATGGCTATTTCTCAGAAAGTTTTAAACTGTCAAGAGGAGTGAAACAAGGTTGTCCACTATCGGCATATCTATTTATTGTGGCCATCGAGATGTTAGCTATTAAAATCAGATCCAATAATAATATCAGAGGATTAGAAATACAGGGCTTAAAAACAAAGGTGTCATTGTACGCTGATGATTCATGTTTTCTTTTAAATCCACAACTAGAATCCCTCCACAGCCTCATAGAGGATCTAGATACATTTTCTAACCTCTCTGGATTACAACCAAATTATGACAAATGTACTATATTACGTATTGGATCACTAAAAAATAAAAATTTTACATTACCATGTAGTTTACCAATAAAATGGTCTGATGGTGATGTGGATATACTCGGAATACATATCCCAAAGGAAATAAATGATCTCACTTCAATACATTTTAATAGAAAGTTAGCAAAAATAGACAAGATCTTACTGCCATGGAAAGGAAAATACCTGTCAATTTGTGGAAAAATCACCCTGATTAACTCTTTAGTATTATCCCAGTTTACCTATTTGCTTATGGTCTTGCCTACGCCTAGCGAACAGTTTTTTTTAAATTATATGAGAAAAAAATATTCAATTTTATTTGGAACGGCAAGCCAGACAAAATTAAAAGGGCATATTTATATAATGAATATGAATTCGGAGGACAGAAATTATTAAATATTAAAACATTAGACCTATCACTAAAAGCTTCAGTCATACAAAAGTTATACTTAAATCCGAACTGGTTCTCAAGCAAATTAGTAAGATTGTCTCACCCAATGTTCAAGAAAGGCCTTTTTCCCTTTATTCAGATTACAACCTCTCACTTTTAGTTATTTGAAAAGGAAATAATCTCCCAAATATCACTATTTCTAAAACAAGCCATAGAAAGTGTCAGTATCGTCTACCAGAGAGGAGGACCAAGGCGCAGCGTTGAATGTGAACATATTATTTATTAGAATGATCACACGATCAAAACAACAAAACGATGACGTGACAGTCAATGGTCAATACAAAACCAAACACGAACAAGATCCCACAAAGAATAGCTGAAAACAGCCTACCTAAGTATGGCTCCCAATCAGAGACAACGAGCAACAGCTGCCTCTGATTGGGAACCACCCTGACCAACATAGATCTATATGATCTAGAACAAAACCCAAAACATAGAAAACACAACATAGAAGCTACCCCGTGAAACTAAACATAGAAAATCCACACCCTGGCTCAACATTTCAGAGTCCCCAGAGCCAGGGCGTGACAGTACCCCCCCCCAAAGGCGCGGACTCCGACCGCGCCAACAGAACACCACAGGGGAGGGACCGGGTGGGCACTCCGCCTTGGCGGCGGATCCGGCTCTGGGCATGATCCCCACTCCCTCTCTAACCCCCCACAGTACCCCTGGTCCGGTCTGGCCCTGCTGGCCGGAGCTGGACTGAACACTGGTGGAGCGGATTGCTCTAGCTCCGACGTGAAGCATCTGACCGGTGCCGGACCAGCCACCGGTGGAACAGGCATGGGCCGTGCCGGACTGACGACGCACACCACTGGCTTGGTGTGGGGAGCAGGAGCGGGCCGAGCCGGGCTGTCGAAGCGCACCCCTGACTTGGTGCGGGGAACAGGCACGGGCCGTGCCGGACTGACGACGCACACCACTGGCTTGGTGTGGGGAGCAGGAGCGGGCCGAGCCGGGCTGTCGAAGCGCACCCCTGACTTGGTGCGGGGAACAGGCACGGGCCGTGCCGGACTGACGACGCACACCACTGGCTTGGTGTGGGGAGCAGGAGCGGGCCGAGCCGGGCTGTCGAAGCGCACCCCTGACTTGGTGCGGGGAGCAGGAATGGGCCGAGCCGGGCTGACGAAGCGCACCACTGAGTTGGTGCGGGGAGCAGGAATGGGCCGGACCGGGCTGACGACGCGCACCACTGACTTGGTGCGGGGAGCAGGAGCGGGCCGAGCCGGGCTGTCGAAGCGCACCCCTGACTTGGTGCGGGGAGCAGGAACGGGCCGCGCCGGGCTGACGAAACGCACCACTGACTTGGTGCGGGGAGCAGGAACAGGCCGGACCGTACTGGGAACACACACCACTGGCCCTACGTGGGGATCAGGAACAGGCCGGACCGGACTGGCAACACACGCCAGTACCTCTCGCCGTGCCTCTACAACGTCCTTCCCCCTGGTGACCAGTGACTCCCGTAACCTGGCGGCCTCCTGCTGCCCCGTCGTCCACGGCGTTAGCCCCCCCCTAAAAAATTTATGGGCTTCACTCCTACCCGTGGCCAAGGCCTCCATCCCTCTTGCCAGACTCGCACTCATCTCCTCCCACGTCCATCCTCTCTCCTCGTCACGCTGCTTGATCCAGTCGAGGTGGGATCTTCTGTCAGTATCGTCTACCAGAGAGGAGGACCAAGGCGCAGCGTTGAATGTGAACATATTATTTATTAGAATGATCACATGATCAAAACAACAAAACGATGACGTGACAGTCAATGGTCAATACACAACCAAACACGAACAAGATCCCACAAAGAATAGCTGAAAACAGCCTACCTAAGTATGGCTCCCAATCAGAGACAACGAGCAACAGCTGCCTCTGATTGGGAACCACCCTGACCAACATAGATCTATATGATCTAGAACAAAACCCAAAACATAGAAAACACAACATAGAAGCTACCCCGTGAAACTAAACATAGAAAATCCACACCCTGGCTCAACATTTCAGAGTCCCCAGAGCCAGGGCGTGACAGAAAGTTGGTTGCAATTTCAATTTAATCCTCCAGAAACGACAGAACAAATAATGCAACAAATATTGTGGTTAAATTCAAATATACTAATTGACAAAAAAACTTTATTTTTTGACAGAATGTTTAAAAAAGGTATAATCTTCGTAAATGATATCATCGGTAGGACTGGTGGAGTTATGTCGCACATGCAGCTAACAAAAACATATGGAAATGTCTGCTCTACCCAAAATTACAACCAAATAATTGCAGCCTTACCGCAAAAGTGGAAGAGGAAAGTGGAAGGGGGAGAAAGTAAGGAACTTGTCTGTCGGCCTAATTGGTTAAGGAAAACTGTGATAAATAAAAAAGTATATCAGTTTCACTTAAGGACCAAAGGATTGACAGCAGTCCCATATAGATTGCAAAATAGTTGGGAAGAGATCTTTGACGTACCGATCCCATGGCATAGTGTTTATGAACTGATACGCAAAACGACACCGGATTCAAAAATTTTAATCTTTCAATTTAAATTATTATATAACATTCTTGCTACCAATAGAATGTTATTTATATGGGGGATACAATCTTCCCAACTCTGCAGATTTTGCTGTGAAGAGACAGAATCATTAGATCATTTGTTTTGGTTCTGTCCATTTGTAGCTTATTTTTGGACACAGGTCCAGGAATGGCTAAAGGATTGCAATATTTACCTGGAACTAACCTTGCAGATAGCATTACTGGGTGATCTGAAAAGTCATAGTCAAGCAATCAATAATATAATAATACTTTTAGCAAAAATGTTTATTTTTTATTCACAATCTGTAGAAGCAATGAGAATAAAAAGGTTCAGAACTTTTGTAAAACATCACAGTACGGTTGAAATATAAATGGCAAATAGAAATCCTATATGGATGGTGTTAAGAGATAGATGGGATGTATTGAATAGAGTTGAAGGATGGGACTAATAACAAATAATAACAACGATAGCTAATAATGTAAGCATACTGTGTCCATAATAAGTATATAGGTTGTATGTTGGGAGCTTTTGGGAAGGAGCACAGTTAGAAAGATATGGCATATACAGTGGGGGAAAAAAGTATTTAGTCAGCCACCAATTGTGCAAGTTCTCCCACTTAAAAAGATGAGAGAGGCCTGTAATTTTCATCATAGGTACACGTCAACTATGACAGACAAATTGAGAAAAAAAAATCCAGAAAATCACATTGTAGGATTTTTTATGAATTTATTTGCAAATTATGGTGGAAAATAAGTATTTGGTCACCTACAAACAAGCAAGATTTCTGGCTCTCACAGACCTGTAACTTCTTCTTTAAGAGGCTCCTCTGTCCTCCACTTGTTACCTGTATTAATGGCACCTGTTTGAACTTGTTATCAGTATAAAAGACACCTGTTCACAACCTCAAACAGTCACACTCCAAACTCCACTATGGCGAAGACCAAAGAGCTGTCAAAGGACACCAGAAACAAAATTGTAGACCTGCACCAGGCTGGGAAGACTGAATCTGCAATAGGTAAGCAGCTTGGTTTGAAGAAATCAACTGTGGGAGCAATTATTAGGAAATGGAAGACATACAAGACCACTGATAATCTCCCTCGATCTGGGGCTCCACGCAAGATCTCACCCCGTGGGGTCAAAATGATCACAAGAACGGTGAGCAAAAATCCCAGAACCACACGGGGGGACCTAGTGAATGACCTGCAGAGAGCTGGGACCAAAGTAACAAAGCCTACCATCAGTAACACACTACGCCGCCAGGGACTCAAATCCTGCAGTGCAAGACGTGTCCCCCTGCTTAAGCCAGTACATGTCCAGGCCCGTCTGAAGTTTGCTAGAGTGCATTTGGATGATCCAGAAGAGGATTGGGAGAATGTCATATGAAACCAAAATATAACTTTTTGGTAAAAACTCAACTCGTCGTGTTTGGAGGACAAAGAATGCTGAGTTGCATCCAAAGAACACCATACCTACTGTGAAGCATGGGGGTGGAAACATCATGCTTTGGGGCTGTTTTTCTACAAAGGGACCAGGACGACTGATCCGTGTAAAGGAAAGAATGAATGGGGCCATGTATCGTGAGATTTTGAGTGAAAACCTCCTTCCGTCAGCAAGGGCATTGAAGATGAAACGTGGCTGGGTCTTTCAGCATGACAATGATCCCAAACACACCGCCCGGGCAACGAAGGAGTGGCTTCGTACGAAGCATTTCAAGGTCCTGGAGTGGCCTAGCCAGTCTCCAGATCTCAACCCCATAGAAAATCTTTGGAGGGAGTTGAAAGTCTGTGTTGCCCAGCGACAGCCCCAAAACATCACTGCTCTAGAGGAGATCTGCATGGAGGAATGGGCCAAAATACCAGCAACAGTGTGTGACAACCTTGTGAAGACTTACAGAAAACGTTTGACCTGTGTCATTGCCAACAAAGGGTATATAACAAAGTATTGAGAAACTTTTGTTATTGACCAAATACTTATTTTCCACCATAATTTGCAAATAAATTCATTAAAAATCCTACAATGTGATTTTCTGGATTTTTTTTCCTCATTTTGTCTGTCCTAGTTGACTTGTACCTATGATGAAAATTACAGGCCTCTCTCATCTTTTTAAGTGGGAGAACTTGCACAATTGGTGGCTGACTAAATACTTTTTTTCCCCACTGTAGAAGCAAACCAGATGGACATCATGAAAATGATCGGAGAGGTTGAGAGTAGAAGAAGTTCAGGAGCAAAAAAATAAATAATAATATATATATATATATATATATATATATAATAGAATTATTGTAAAATTAACTTTGTCCATAAGGTGTAGATAGTAAGTATAGACCGGAAGTAGAGGCCTGGGCATTGTTGTTCACTAATTTACTCCAAGTAGGGAAAGGATGGTGGGGTTGAAAAGTAATAAAGGGGAGTATATATATATTTTTTTAAACATGGGGGATTGGAAGTGATGCAGACAATTACATTGATATAAGATACAATCTATCTGCAATATTAAGCTGATCCATTCAAAAAAATAAGTAATTTTTTTTTTTTTTTTTTTACATTTAAAAAAACATAAACAGATTTAACATCTCCTGGCTTCCACGCATCGCCTACAAGCCACTGGTGCCAGACCTTTGGAACATCTATATTTTAAAAAGTCTAATACATCCATGTAATATAGCCTACACCTTCACAATAAATCCATTATTTATTTCAGACAGGTCTAAAGAAACATGATATGAAGAAAATGTAGTCTATTTCAGAAGAGCAGAATAGCATCCTCTGAGTTGTCCTTATGTTAGGTCCTGATCTGGCTCTGCCATATGGCTGTGGGCTACACTAGTTCATTTAGCAGACTAGATTTGCTTAGAATTCCGTGGCAGTATTTTATATTATTTTATAGTATGAAGAATACAATTGAACAAAGCTGAATAAAATAGAAAGGATATTTTCTCCAAACGATTTGAGGGAGTGAGCACATGCGGCTATTCTGTGTTGAGCGGTTAACAAAGAAACAGGTCCTCCTACAGTGCATTCGGAAAGTATTCAGACCCCTTCACTATTTCCACATTTTGTTACGTTACAGCCTTATTATAAAATTGATTTAAAAAAAAAATCCCCCTCATCAATCTACACACAATACCCCATAATGACAAAGCAAAAACAGGTTTTTAGAAATGTTTGCAAATGTATAAAAACAAAAATCCCCGAAATATGACATTTACATAAGTATTCAGACCCTTTACTCGGTACTTTGTTGAAGCACCTTTGGCAGCGATTACAGCCTTGAGTCTTCTTGGGTATGACGCTACAAGCTTGGCACACCTGTATTTGGGGAGTTTCTCCCATTCTTCTCTGCAGATCCTCTCAAGCTCTGTCAGGTTGGATGGGGAGCGTTGCTGCACAGCTATTTTCAGGTCTCTCCAGAGATGTTCGATCGGGTTCAAGTCCAGGCTCTGGCTGGGCCACTCAATGACATTCAGAGACTTGTCCCGAAGCCACTCCTGCGTTATCTTGGCTGTGTGCTTAGGGTCGTTGTCCTGTTGGAAGGTGAACCTTCGCCCCAGTCTGAGGTCCTGAGCACTCTGGAGCAGGTTTTCATCAAGGATCTCTCTGTACTTTGCTCCGTTCATCTTTCCCTCGGTCACCGTAACAGCCCTATCGGAGTGTGTGTTGGATAACGTGTGCGTGCGTGTTGGATAACGTGTGCGTGCGTGTAGATGTTCCTGAAGGAGGAGCTGTATCAGCTGCTGGAGTGGAGGCGTGGTCTAGTGCTCCAGGTGGCTGCCAGGACTCTGCAGCATTACACACGTCTGTACTTCATCAGGAAGAAGAGGAACAAGTTCAGAGACGCCATGCTGAAACTACAGAGCCGTTGTAGAGGACACCTGGCAAGGTCACTCACACACACACCTACACACACACACACTCACACACACACAAACACACACACACACACACACTCACACACACACACACACACACACACACACACACACACACACACACGCACGCACGCACGCACAAACACACACACACACACACACTCACACACACACACACACACACACACACACACACACACGCACGCACGCACGCACACACACACACAGAGGGACATACGTACGCATACATACGCACACACACACACACACACACGCACGCACGCACACACACAGAGAGGGACATACGCACGCATACACACACACATACACACACACTTTTTTCCTTCTGTAATGTTCTCATGGTTTTGACCAATCAAACCCTGTCTCTCTCTGTAAACAGCCAATCAGAGCATGTCTCTCTCTGTAAACAGCCAATCAGACCCTGTCTCTCTGTAAACAGCCAATCAGACCCTGTCTCTCTCTGTAAACAGCCAATCAGACCCTGTATCTCTCTATAAACAGCCAATCGGAGCTTGTCTCTCTGTTAAACAGCCAGTCAGACCCTGTCTCTCTGTAAACAGGAAGAGGTTTGCTCTGAAGAGGAAGTACCTCATCAAGTTCCGTTCCATCGTGTTGCTCTACATCAACCGTCGACGCTATATGAAGGTAACACACACACACACACACACACACTCCAGGGTCCGAAACAGAAGGGCTGGAGGAAATGGAGGGATGACTGTGTAATGGTTGGGTTTCTTTCAGGCGGAGATCGAGCCAATCAGGAGAGCTGAGGAGGAGTTTAGGAGGATCGAGGAGGTAAAGACCACAGCCCTTTCCTTCTGACCTCTACCTCTGATTGGTTAAGATTAGGACGGCCACATGTCCCATGTCAAACAGTCACGTCCCGCATTTTGACCCTTCGACCCTGTCTCCTGAGTGGCGCAGTGGTCTAAGGCACTGCATCGCAGTGCTAGCTGTGCCACTAGAGATCCTGGTTCGAATCCAGGCTCTGCTGTAGCCGGCCGCAACCGGGAGACCAATGGGGCGGCGCACAATTGGCCCAGCGTCGTCCAGGGTAGGGGAGGGAATGGCCGGCAGGGAGGTAGCTCAGTTGGTAGAGCATGGCGTTTGCAACACCAGGGTTGTGGGTTCGATTCCCAAGGGGTATGAAAATTAAAAAGAATAATGTATGCAATAATGTACGCACTCTATGATACGTCTGCTAAATAATGTCAAACAGTCACGTCTCGCATTTTGACCCTTCGTTCCACGTCAAACAGTCACGTCCCCGCATTTTGACCCTTCGTCCCACGTCAAACAGTCACGTCCCCGCTTTTTGACCCTTCGTCCCACGTCAAACAGTCACGTCCCGCATTTTATCAACAATCTTCTCAAACCCTTTGGGGCTAAATTCCAGCTGACCTTGGAGAGGACAGTTAGGGCTAACTGCTAACAGAATGTGTGCTTCTAATGAAGAGCTACGACAGTCAATAGAGGACAGTTAGGGCTAACCACTAACAGAATGTGTGCTTCTAATGAAGAGCTACGACAGTCAATAGTATTAGACTGAAAGATCAAGGTCATTTCATCAACCTTGTGAGGATCTCCGCGCTCGTCACATTTGTAAATTTTTTGTCATTTTAGCAGACGCTCTTATCCAGAGCGACTTACAGTTAGTGAGTGCGTACATTTTCATGAGTTGCTCATTCAACGTATGTGCTGCTACTTCACTCAATCCTGTTTTAAAATCTCCCTTCCTTAACGGTTTGACGTTCTCTGAGACCAACCAGAAATGTTTCCTTGTCCACATATTCCCAGACGTTCAGAAAACAGCCACACGTGGTCTTTTCGCGCGAGGCAAAAGAGTAGGCTGTATACATGAGCTTCAAATTAGCTTGTTCATTGTAGCGGGGAGCCGGGGGTTGCGGTGCCACCTAGCTAAGATCTGAACCCTTTAACTAACCCGCTGACCTCTGACCTCTAACCCCTCTGTGTAGGAGCGGGCCAATAGAGAGGTGGTGAACGTTACAACTCTGCCCATCCCTGCTGAGCTGGAAGCCCTGCTGCAGGCTACTGGAGGTAGGCCTTTGCAATAAGACTTGGGAACCCAGGGATTATCCCGAATAACACCCGGGCGGTTCTTAGGCCCAACGCGGAGCTCCTCACATCTCTCTGTCTGGCTCTGGTCCAGCTCCTCACGTCTCTCTGTCTAGCTCCGGTCCAGCTCCTCACGTC